>NC_134485.1:116739879-116919946 GCF_040206685.1 Ascaphus truei | reverse complement strand
ACCCTTCCCTGTCCCTTGCCCCCGCCCTCCCTGCCCTTTGCCCCGCCCCTCCCTGCCCTTTGCCCCGCCCCTCCCTGCCCTTTGCCCCCGCCCCTCCCTGCCCTTTGCCCCCGCCCCTCCCTGCCCTTTTCCCCCGCCCCTCCTGCCCTTTGCCCCCGCCCCTCCCTGCCCTTTGCCCCCGCCCCTCCCTGCCCTTTGCCCCGCCCCCTCCCTGCCCTTTGCTCCGCCCCTCCCTGCCCTTTGACCCCGCCCCTCCCTGCCCTTTGCCCCCGCCCCTCCCTGCCCTTTGCCCCCGCCCCTCCCTGCCCTTTGCCCCGCCCCACCCCTCCCTGCCCTTTGCCCCACCCCACCCCTCCCTGCCCTTTGCCCCCGCCCCTCCCTGCCCTTTGCCCCCGCCCCTCCCTGCCCTTTGCCCCTGCCCCTCCCTGCCCTTTGCCCCTGCCCTTCCCTGGCCTTTGCCCCCGCCCTTCCCTGCCCTTTGCCCCCGCCCTTCCCTGCCCTTTGCCCCCGCCCCTCCCTGCCATTTGCCCCGCCCCTCCCTGCCCTTTGCCCCACCCCTCCCTGCCCTTTGCCCCCGCCCCTCCCTGCCCTTTGCCCCCCGCCCCTCCCTGCCCTTTGCCCCCCGCCCCTCCCTGCCCTTTGCCCCCGCCCCACCCTGCCCTTTGCCCCCCGCCCCACCCTGCCCTTTGCCCCCCGCCGCACCCTGGCCCTTTGCCCCCGCCCCTCCCTGCCCTTTGAACCCCGCCCCTCCCTGCCCTTTGCCCCGCCCCTCCCTGCCCTTTGCCCCCGCCCCTCCCTGCCCTTTGCCCCCGCCCCTCCCTGCCCTTTGCCCCCGCCCCACCCCTCCCTACCCTTTGCCCCCGCCCCTCCCTGCCCTTTGCCCCTGCCCCTCCCTGCCCTTTGCCCCTGCCCTTTGCCCCCGCCCTCCCTGCCCTTTGCCCCCACCCCTCCCTGCCCTTTGCCCCCGCCCCACCCCTCCCTGCCCTTTGCCCCCCCTGCCCCTCCCTGCCCTTTGCCCCCCCGCCCCTCCCTGCCCTTTGCCCCCCCGCCCCTCCCTGCCCTTTGCCCCTGCCCCGCCCCTCCCTGCCCTTTGCCCCCCCCCCGCCCCTCCCTGCCCTTTGCCCCCCCCCCCCCGCCCCTCCCTGCCCTTTGCCTCCCCCCGCCCCTCCCTGCCCTTTGCCCCCCCGCCATTCCCTGCCCTTTGCCCCCCCCCACCCCTCCCTGCCCTTTGCCCCCCTGCCCTTTGCGCTCCCCCCGCCCTTCCACGCCCCTCCCCACCCCCCCCCCGCACTTCCATTCCATGCCCTTTGCCCTTACACGCCTGGGCAACGCCGGGTATATCAGCTAGTGGAAGAATAAAAAACACTCATTTGAGAGAAGCTGAAGCAGACATCACCAGCTAGAGCAACGGTGCGCAAAGTGGGGGGCGCGACCCCCAGGGGGGGCGGGAGATTGTGCTGGGGGGGCGCGGGCAGTTGCAGAGGCCCCGCGCTCTTCCCCAGGCATTTAAATTAAATGCCGGGGGATCGCGTGAGGCCCCTGCAACTGTTTACTTACCGGGATTCAGCCGTCTGTGTTGCGTCACCATGGCAACGCGGCGTCAATAGACGCCGCGGCACCATGTGACCTGACGTCACACGCCCACGCAGCGTCATCTGACGCGGCTGAAGGAAGGCAGGGGGGCGCGAGAGCCGGGGCAGAGAGACAGGGGGGCGCAGCACAAAAAGTTTGCGCTCCCCTGAGCTAGAGAACGGATGTAGTATTGATTCACAAGCGATGTCGTGCTGTATCAGTCTGGGAAAGCCTTGAGATGTGTATGAGGGCTCCTCTGTCTCCCCAATGCCAGCGATTATTTCTCTGCCTCACAGGCGTCGCATGTGCACCGTGGCTGATCTCGGGATGAAAGCACCTCTCAGCAAACGCTTCAGCCAGCTCTGGGTTTCACTCTTAAGATTCAGTCACATTTCTCTTTCTGTCAGCCTTATACATTCACCTACTCTTCAATGGAGGATGATGTGCAGGGAAATAGAGGAGCCCTGCTGCGGACCCTGGTTATTTAAGATGTACACATCTCAAGGCTTCCCCAGACTGACACAGCACGACATCGCTTGTGAATCAGTGACAGAAACAAGAAATCAATCCCCGGCGGAAAAATTAAATAATATTATTTATTTATTTATAAAATATTTTACCAGGAAGTAATACATTGAGAGTTACCTCTCGTTTTCAAGTATGTCCTGGGCACAGAGTTAAGACAAATAATACATGTTTACAAATACAGTTACATAAATGAGCAGGGTATACATTATATACAAGACATTGCGTGCACAGTTAAAGATAATTTGTATTATGGGCGTATGAAACAGTTACAGACCACATTAAAATGTGTGACAGCCTTAGATTTGAAAGGACTTAAACTGGTGGTGGATGTAAGAGTCTCCGGTAGGTTGTTCCAGTTTTGGGGTGCACGGTAAGAGAAGGAGGAGCGGCCGGATACTTTGTTGAGTCTTGGGACCATGAACAGTCTTTTGAAGTCTGATCTCAGGTGATAGGTGCTGCATGTGGTAGGGGTGAGGAGCTTGTTCAATATGATACCAGTCGCAATGTCCATAGGAATCAAGTCCAAACAGTAGGTACAGGTCCTGGTACAACTCCTCAAGTAAGTAAATCTCCTAAAATTGGGAGGAAAGACCATTGCACAGTAATCACATTCAGCAAAAAGAAACTCTGAGCGGTTAGATTGCCTACTTACAGGATGCACAATGGTCACAGGCAGTGGATACAATCTGTTCTTTAACCACCGATCATCTGACTGGATCCACGAATCCCACGCAGTTCCCAGCAAGATCTCCAATCAAATCGCTTGTCAATCAATACTAGATCGTTCTCCAGCTGGTGACATCTGCTTACAACTTCTCTCAAATTAGTGTTATTTATTCTTCCATGTGAGAGCATGTCATTTCGACCTACTCTTTTAAAAAAAAAAAAAATTTTAATAATAAATCTGCATACAGTATTATGCTATGGAGCTGGCGCTTCTTTTTCTCTTTTCTTTGTAGGTATCCATGTGATCAAGCTAGATCACTTAGAAGCTACAGCCTACTCAATAGAACTGTTTTCCGGAACGGGACATCTCATACCATATCTTCACTGGGATTCGTTTGAACACTAACAATTATTATTGTTGTTCTATTTTATATTAGCATTATTACTGGTACATTTAACCATTCCTGTCCCTTTCTACATTGCACTAACACAAGCACTTTAACTAGAGCACGTTATCCCTATTTATTTACAAGCACATTAGGTTTAGCGCTAATATATATATATATATATATATATATGTGTATATATATATATATATATATATATTAATTCGTATATATAAAATCTGTCTGTCGTGCTCTTTGTCTCCTATATCCATTTTACTACCCAGACAAGTTATACATTGATGGAAAATTATTTTCAATTACCTTAAAGAACTTTGTTTTATTTTCGAAATGGTGACTCCATCACCAGGCTGTGTTTATTTCCTCCTCCAAAAGTCTAATAATTTACTTTAAAGATTACAATTGAAAAATGTACTTAATCCTTCTTAAATTCTATGAGTTACAGGTCATCTGTCCGAAATGCGTATCACTGGTGTTACATTCCATGGGCAGTGTTTGTAATAAAATAAATCAAGTGAATTTTACTCTGACATTATTGGTTTATTCAATGAGGAGGTGGCTGTTTAAAGGGCCAATCTTTCCCAGTACCAAAGTGAACTAATTCCAGTGACATGTCCATGGGGTCTTAACAGGGTAATTGATACCTTTTTTTTTTTTACCAAAATCACACAACTACAGTAAAAGTATTTTTTATTTATTTTTTCAAGTTAGACTTGGGAAGGGGTTTGATTTCCTCTGGCTTCTCCATTTTGTGTATTACCACTGTGTGACGAACAAGTGCTTTTAGAGCCAGAGTCCACCTTCCCCACCTCACCTTAACTTTATTGGTTCTCTGAAAACGACAGGGTGGGTATTCTGGAACTAGGGTCACTATCCTGAAACTAGGGTCACGTTTGAAGTATGAATAGCTTCAGTTAGCTTTAACTCGTGTCTTCCCTCTATGTGGAATGCTTCTATGAGGTGGACTACGGTAAGACAGAAAGGCCTTACCAGGGGTGGATGCAGACAGGTCTGTACTCACTGTGATCTTAGGTGAAAAAGGAAGTGAGGGGCAAGGGTCACACTAAAAGTGAAGTGGGACTATACTAACTGTCAGCAAGGACAGGGGGGTAGGAATAGCCCACTCTCAGCTAGAATAGGAGCGGCAGGCAACCAACACAGGCTGTGTAAACAACATGTAACAATAATGTTGCCTTTTCTCATGCAGCTAGCTGCTGGGACAGGGAAAATAGCAGGCAACTGAACTAGGGAGAAATGAATCCCATGAGCTGCAAAGGGAGACAGAGAATATGGAATCTGGTTCCAGGACACTACCCGTCTGGTATCTGGAGATACCACTATATTCCTGGAAAATGTGGAACATATGTGCAGTACAACAAACATAACAATGCAAAGTTTGTGTCCACATAGCGATGTGACACAGGCCTGTATCACTGGTTTCAAAGTCCCTTGGCCAAGGTTCTTTGGCAAAGGATGCCAAGTGGATGCACCGGTCCAGGTTAGCTGGGAGCACCACAATGTCTTTTGCAAAAGTCTCTGGTCCTGTTTCTTTTCAAACTTATGGAAGAACAGTCCTTTTGTCTCTGTAGTTTCACATACAGAGTGCATCCCCTTGTAGGTATGCTAGTCGTGATAGCCTGTCACTCTATCACCTGGCTTTTGGCAGAATGAGATGGCCTTTGGCTCCTTGCGGAAGCGGATCAACACTCCTGGAAGACTGGTTGTCAAGTCTGGTCCAGTGAAGAGGGCGTCGTTCAGGGAGACCCCCTGTTGTTGAGCGCTGGAACAGAACACTACCCGGATTTGATCAGGTTCCCAAGGGTGGTAGACCCCAGATGATTGGAGGTACCAGCATTTTTCACCTTCCTTCAGTGAAGGTGCTGGCTTTGCGTGGCCGCTAAGGAATGTCCTCTGGATGAAAGCCACAAAGTTAAGTTTGGTCTCCGGTTTCCTTTGTAGGTCACAGCGGAGCGAAGTGAGCCTAGAGATGGCATGTTCTTTGTTGTTTGGGAGGCGTCTTCTTGATGAATGGAATGGTAGCGGGGTCACCCAACTGCCCGGTCTGTCCTTGAAGAGCTCCTTATCCATTAACTTCTGGAATTCTCCATCTTCCATCGATGGTACTTGTTTGTTACCGTCCCTTGTTGTCTGGAACGCTGTACGCCCTAGGTCATCAGAACGTTTCTCTTGCACGAGAACGTCTCCACGTACTTTGACGATACTCCTTTGTGTCTCTTTGTTAACTGCCGTCAGGAGGTTGTTTTCTCCCTGGACATGACGAAGAACAGTCTCTTTTGTCCTTGTAATCCCTTTGTGAAATGTCTCTGCGACTGTCTCTTTTTTGACGTGTGAGAGGACAGTCTTTTTGCCATTGTGGCTTCACCTGCAGGGCGCGATCTTTTGCGGCTATGCCGGCTGTGGCAGCTGACCGCTTTGCCACTTGATATTCTGTGGAGAGGAATGGCTGTACGTCTCAGCCGTGTCATTGCTCTCAGGAGGACTGTCTGATTGTTTATTGTCTTTTGGACGATCCCTTTGTCGGTCACCTTTGGGAGGTTACTTTCTTCCTTCGGTGGAATCGACTCATCATCCTTAGCTGTCTGGACTGCTGAGCCTCCTAGGCCATTGTCGCATCCCCCTGATGTGAGGATGTTTTTGTTGATCTCAGGGGTATGATCTTGTCTCTTCTCTTCACTTGGCCCTCCTGTCACTTGGAGATGGCCAAGACATGGTTCAGAGAGGGATGTTTGTCCACGTTCTATTATCACCATTCTGCGGGCGTCAACATAGTCTTGTCCGTGCCCTTTGTCTGTTGGTGGTGCATTGTGGGGTCTGTTACGCTGTTTACAGACTTTGCGCACCCTCAAGATGTCCCTACCGAGCAGCAGCAAGATCTTGGCGCCTTGTTCTACCGGCAGGATGTAGTTGGCTATTCCCCTGAGGTGAGGGTGATGACGTGCCACGTCTGATGTGGGAATCTCGTCCCTGTTTGCAGCCATGTAGTTGCACTCGATGAGGGTGGGGAGAGCTATCTTCACTCTGTTATCCACTGAACGTATGACATAGCCGCTTGCTCTTCTCCCTGTTGTCTCAGTTGACCCTGCACAGTTTCTGAGTGTGTAGGGTGAGGCATTGTCTTGTGAGTTGAAAAAGTTGAAGAATTCCATCTTCGCCAATGATCTGTTACTTTGATCGTCGAGGATTGCATACATCCAGATAGCCCTCTCAGGTTGTCCCTGGGGGTGCACTGTGACAAGGCATATGTCAGGGTCGCCTAGACCTCCTGCCTAGCCATAGCTTCCTTGTCCACTGGGTGTGCTGCTGCCTTCTGTTGGCTCTGGGTTCCTCTGTCTGTCTGTCTTCTTGTTGCTCCTGTCTCTGTCCTTTATAGCTTGCTTCCTGTCTGTTGCTTTTGCCTTTGCTTCAAGTCAGACTCCTATGCACATGCCTGTCTTTGATTCCTGATCTGTTCCTGTACCTGTACCTGTATTTGTAGTCTGTTCACAGTAAAGGCCCTTGCTAGTAATCTGGCTTGTCCCTGTTTGTTCCTAGCTCCCCGGTCACAGTCCCTGCTCCCCGGTCTCAGTCCCTGCTTCCCGTTCTCAGTCCCTGCTCCCGGACCTGTCCTGTCCTGCCCCGCCTGTCCTGTTCCAGTCTCCTCGTTGCCGACCTCTGCTTGTTACCTGACTTCACTACCTGCCGCCTGCCTCGGACCCCTGCTTGTGACCCCTACTTCGCTTCCTGCTGTTCCGGCCACCGAGATCCTACCCGCCACAGGAGTCTCCCGTGACAGGATATTTTGGAGCAGGATATTTTGTCACTTCCTTTTCCGCAAACCTCGGTGCACTGAGACGTGACATATGTTGGCTCTCCTTCTCCTTCCTCCCCGCCATGCTCTGCTACAGAGGATGGGTTGTTGAGTTGGTGGAGCGTCAGCGCCTCTGGATGTAGCGATGTTACGTGCTTGTCACTTTTGCACACTACACATTTGATGTCTTCTTTACAGTCTCTGGCTAGGTGAGTCGTGGAATGGCAGCACCTGAAGCAAACTCCGAATTCTCCGAGCAATTTCTTAAGTTCCTCTAGGGACTTCATCCTGAACCCAAAGCATCTGTTAAGTGGGTGTGGCTTCTTGTGTATGGGACATTCCCCGTTTCGGTCCCTTGGTTCCTCGTCTCCGGCGACCGACTGATCGGGAGTAGTTTGGGTCGTGGGAGACTTGTCCGTCCTGTGGACCGAGATGGGTGTTTGAGTGTTACCGTATCTCGCCACTGGTCTCTCATTCCTAAGGCTGCTTGCACTGTATGTGGTTTGCGCACCCAAGATGAAACTGGGATCGTTCCTTGTCCTTGCCGCTTCGCGGATGAAGCTCAAGACAACGACTTATGGCGGCCTCTCTCCGGCCATATTCGGCCCTGGCACGTGCGGCCTCTGCGGAGGCTCGCGCCTTGGTAGCGCTTGCGCTGGACGCGTTAGATTGCGCTGATCTTGCTGACCGTGACTAGTGCCTGAATGTGCTGGAGCGCTGTGATGCAGTTTCCAGCAAAAGGTCTTTTCTCTGGTCTTCGGCCTCAGTGATAGTGGTCTGCACGAAGCCGTCGTGCTCCAGGTCAGTTGCCTCCTGCTGGTCACGCTCGCTGACGCTTTCCTCCGTGTTGATTCTTTTTAGGTAGGCAAGATATGTTTGTGTCAGCATTTGGTAGCGTTTGTGACTTAACCTCAATTGGGCTATTGCTTGCCTAATCTGTTTCTCCTGATCGCTAGTACTTACAACGTTACATATTTCACGACCAGTGTCCTCCCAGGCCTTCTCTAACTTTTCGCAGTGCGCTTCAATGTCAGTCTCATATTTTTCGCGGGCCTTTTGTGTCAATGTGACTGTCCGTTTAGGCCTTGCGTCTGCCTGCGTCTGTTGCAGTTGCGCAGCGGTCTCTGTGTCTGAGTGGTCACTCTCCTGCGTGATGTCTGGTGAGGCTCCGAGTTCTGCCATGCTGTAGGTGTGTGTAGGCCTTTAGCCAGTGCGTGTGGCGTGCGGTCTTTTACCTGCGTCAGCGATGGGCGACTGTCTCAGATGATGTCGAGTGGTGTCCTGCAGCGTTCAGCGTAGGGGTAGCTGTACTCACAGGTGTCCGGTGACTCTGACCCATGTCCTGGCGGGTGTCCGGTGGCGTGGCCCTTGGTGGCGCTAGCCGTGGGGACGTGCGCATGGGTAGGTGAGATGGTAGCTCCTCACTATGGAGCTGTGCAGAGGGTGGACTCAAAGACAGAAAAGAGCAATCAAAGTTCTGTGTATATTGCAGTCTGACTGCAGCGCTGCTGTCTTTTGTGTGAGCTGCAGGCTGTGTGCAGTGTAAGCTGCTTGCTTGTACTGCTGCAGGCTTCTGTCTAAAGGCTGTAAGCAGTGGCTTCTATGCTGAATTCAAGGTATATAGAATCCGTTTTTACTGTGCTGTGCTGATTAAACTGCTGCTTGTTTTTGCAGAAAGCTGTAGCTGTTTGCTGTATAGCTGTGGTGTAATGCTGCACTTTTCTAGCATGAAGGCTATGAGTGACAGCTTCTGCATAGACCTCCAGCACACGGTCTCTGTCTTACTATACTGAAACTAGTGTCACGTTTTGAGGTATGAATAGCTTCAGTTAGCTTTAACTCATGTCTTCCCTCTTCCAAAGCATCACAAGTCCTTAATGTCTTTCTTAACTTTATTGCAGAAGTAGAAAACAACAGGTACTTGTAGGTGTAGTGATAGTAGAGAGTGCTTCTCTATGTGGAATGCTTCTATGAGGTGGACTATGGTAAGACAGAAAGGCCTTGCCAGGGGTGGATGCAGGCAGGTCTGTACTCACTGTGATCTTAGGTGGAAAAGGAAGTGATGGGCAAGGGTCACACTAAAAGTGAAGTGGGACTATACTAACTGTCAGCAAGGACAGGGGGGTAGGAATAGTCCACTCTCAGCTAGGAGAATAGGAGCTGCAGGCAACCAACACAGGCTGTATAAACAACATGTAACAATAATGTTGCCTTTTCTCATGCAGCTAGCTGCTGGGACAGGGAAAATAGCAGGCAGCTGAACTAGGGAGAAATGAATCCCATGAGCTGCAAAGGGGAGACAGAGAATATGGAATCTGGTTCCAGGACAGTCACGTGTAGGATGTGAATGAGGTCAGATAGCTTAACTCACCCCTCTTTGAAAGCACACCAAGTTCTTTAGTATATTCTTAACTTTATTGAGAAAGTCACAGCAAATAAAGGGTGCTTGTAGATGTTATGAGTGGTGAGAGAGTGCTTCTCTGTGAAGGTGCTTTTGTATTAAGGGAAGGTAAAAATGGAATGGCCTTGGCAGGGGTAGATAGCATGAGAGGTACTCACTCAGCCTGCTTAGGATGGAAAAGGAAGTGAGTAATCTTTGTCACACAGGAATAGTGATAGGACTATGCTACCTGTGAATACAGACAAGGGAGTATGGAAAAGTCCACTTAGCCAGGGGGATTAAAGAGGTTGGCAAGGCAACCAGCTACTGGAAGTGTAAGAAGAGAATGTGTAACAATAATTTATCGATTACACAGGCACTGTCAGTTTTCAGAGCAGGGAAAACATGCAACTGAAATATAAAGGGCTAGCGGGCAGAGCTGCAAAGGGGGGAACAGAAATGAACAATCCTGTTCCAGGACAGTGGGATAAGGGTAAAGAAAACACTTGACTGACAAACTCTTCCCCATTCAGAGGCCCATTGGAAATTCAACAATTTCCATAAGGATGAAAGCAGCCAAACCTTTGCTATTAGTATTGTTAGATTTTGTTTAGGGAAGCCAGTTATACTATACAAAGTATATTTTATGGCTGACTATGTTTGATTGGGTCTTTAAAGGAAGCCTATGGAAATAAAGGAAAGCAGGAAGCACTTAAACACCGCCTCCTGCCTAGACTTTGTGGAACAACTTTATGACTTTCTATTGAATTAGTAACAGGAACAAGCTAGTCATATTTTATTTTATTACATTCTCTTATAACCATCCTTTGTTTGCCTACAGTACATGAAATTCTTTTACAAACAAACCACTGGATTTTGCGGGAAGAGATGTTAAAGAAGCAATTCATGCATTTTTTCCTCATTGTTATTTTTACATAGGTTTCAAGCAGGGGGACTGTTGTGCTCAACCCCATTCATTTCAGCTCCAGGGACCTCTTTCTTCCTCAGATACAGACCTCCAAAGGGGGTTCCGGTATCTCGGCAAAGTTTAAAGCTGCCGCGTCACATGGGCCAATAGGAAGCCGCACCCGCTGACGTCACGGTTTCCTATTGGCCCACCGAGTGCCTTACCTTTGAAACTCTACCATTACATGAACCCTGCTAGCCGTGCAGAGCAGCTACCAGCACCCCCTTTGTAGGTAAGTATTTCCAGAAGCAGGGGTTCCTCAGAGCTGAAATTAATGGGGTCATCCACTGCTTCAATCATATATATAAAACATTTTAAAAAAATTGATAGCTTGGATTGCCTCTTTAAAGAGACAATCCTTCATAAACCCAAAGTGAACTAATGCCAGTAATGACAGTGTCCCGATCCGCCCTATCATACTGTAGTTTAATGAATAATGATCAACGTATCTTAATTGAGCACCTGCACATTTAATAATAATTGTGTTTATGGTCTCCGTGCCCTCTATAATGAAATGGCCACAACTTGCCAAGCAAAATGTATTGTGGTACTGAGAAACATCCAATTCCATGAACATGTGCAATCTATCAGCTCTTCATCTCTTTCAATAGCAATCTCAGTTGAGAAGCAACCAGATTAGCCAAGTACAGGCATACCCCGCTTTAAGTACACTCACTTTAAGTACACTCGCGAGTAAGTACATATCGCCCAATAGGCAAACGGCAGCTCACGCATGCACCTGTCAGCATGTCCTGAACAGCAATACCGGCTCCCTACCTGTACCGAAGCTGTGCGCAAGCAGGGAGACTATAGAGCCTATTACAAATGTGTTATTTACATCAGTTATGTACGTATATGATGATTGCAGTACAGTACATGCATCGTAAGTGGAAAAAGGTAGTGCTTCACTTTAAGTACATTTTCGCTTTACATACATGCTCCGGTCCCATTGCGTACTTTAATGCGGGGTATGCCTGTAACACACTTTTTCATTTAAAAAAATGTATGTGTATAGAAACCAAACTATTAACAAACACGAAGTTTAAAAGTCATTTTTTCACATCTCACAAAAACAGCTCAGTTAGCAGTTATTATAATGGCATAATAGCAGCACAGATGGCTTTTAATTGGCAGTCCCTATACAAATATAGAACAATTTTGCTTGTTCTACTCAATCTTGTCTGTGTTTCTGTGTTGATCAGGATAGCTTGGTTACTCTCAACTGGTGAAAATAAAGTATCTAATATAAAGTCGCTGTTGTTGAACTGGTTACTATCATTAGGTTAATGAAATATTATTACTTAAAGCAGCACTCCTGCTTTTACTTTTTTGTGTTGTTTTTTTTTAGGTTTGAAGCAGGGGTGAACCGTGTTCATTTCAGCTCCGGGAACCCTCTGCTTCCTGAGATACTTACCTCCATAGGGGGTGCCGGTAGCAGTTTCGGTTGGGCTAGTGGGGGTTATTATAATGGTGGTTTAAATGTCCTGGATGACGCGGGCCAATAGGATGCTGTGACATCATCCCTTGCGGCTTCCTATTGGCCCGCGTGACTGCGACATTTAGACCTGCAGAGCCGCTACTTGCACCCGTTACAGAGGTATGTATCTTGGGGAGCAGGGGATTAACAGAATTAAAATTAATGTTCTTAAATTCCGGAGGCCCTTTTTCTGCCCTTGCTTCCAAACTTCGGGGAGAAAACTATTTGAAATGCAAAATGCATGTATAATTAAGTTATGTTGCACCATGGCACATGTGGAAGCATGGCAATATATGAGCTGCATTGAAATAAGTAGAGCTGAAATCTACCAGAACAAAGAAGTTTGCATCCCAACATATTGAATAACGGCCTTTGATGGCAGATTTAAAGGAGCAATCCAAGCAATATCCTACATGTGTGTTTAAAAAAAAATCAGCTCTGTAGTATAAAATAATACAGGGGTACGCAAGCTGGGGGCACGAGATTTTTTTAGGGGGGGTGCGGCAATTACAGAGGCCCCGTGCTCTTCCCCAACGCATTTAAATTAAATGGCGTGGACCGCGCGAGGCCTCTGTAACTCACTTACCTTGATTCAGCCGGCTTGGGGCAACACATCGCCATGGCAACGCGGCTTCAAATGACCCCGCAGGAGTCACGTGATACGGCGTCTCATAACTACCGCAGCGACATTTGACGCCGGCACAAAGATAAGTGGGATGCGAGCACAGGGGGAGAGCAGACAGGGAGGCGCAGCACCAAAAGTTTGCGCACCCCTGAGATAATACATACTGCCTTTTTATTATTATTAAACGCTTAATGCCATTTTTAATGAGTTTTAATTTACGGAGTATTCTTTGATTTCTATAGCCGGTTTTAGCACGTCCTCAGCAATGCAAGATATTTTCAACTCTTTCCTGTTTGTGATCATTTGTTGCCTATGTTCCCAGCAGTTTGAGCTGCAAACTGTAACAATAGATAATGTTACCTTAGTAATATAATTGTAGCCATGTGTAAAAATGGCTCTCTCTCATGCTGGCAGTAATCCTGGTAAGTATGCAGGGTTGCCAGTAACAATCATGGAGGTTTGCCCTCAAACCCTGGTGAAGTGTCATATGTAACAAAGGAAGTGACAACATGCTTTGTGTCCACTGTTAGTGACACAAAGGTGGGTCTGTTTCTGGAGGTTATATAAGACACAGCACTGCCTAAAGTTAGTCAGTCTAGTTCTGGTTATGTTCTTATGTTCCTGAGTGAAGTGTCTACAGCAGTTCAAGTCTGCCTGACAGATACTTCAGTGCAAGCTGATTACACACTGTGTCCAGGGACCTGGCACAGATGGTGGATCTCCCTTAGGGGAGAGGTGGAAACAACTCATTAGGAGAAGGAACCTCCTGCATGGAGTACTCCAACAGAATGAGCGGCTAAGTGACGACCGCGATGAGGGGCAGTCTGCCTATGGAGATGACATTAAAGATGCCCTTGTTCAAAAGATCCCTCCTGTGTGAGTGTGGAATTATTCCCCAGGAGGATGCACCAAGAAGGAGTTCCCCATCAGATTCTTCCCCCTGCTGCCGCAGAGATCCTGATGGGGTGGAGGCGCTGCATCGAATGTGAGTAGGACTCAGAACACTACCTCAGACGCCTGTCATGGTGATACTTCCCCAATACCAACCCAGCGGAAGACTCAGGAGTCCTGTTACCAGCAGGTGCACCACATCACACAGACATGTAATGGGGGCCGATTAGACCACAGGGGCCAAACTGAGATTGGGTGGGGGCCCTAGAACCGTTACATAAGTATACATTGTAGCTGCTGAGTTACACTGACTGAAGGATTGATTGAAATTTAAAGGCGGCCATTATGTGAACCTTGGTAAGCATGATCTTTCCTGATCGATCACAGCAGAACAAATCGATCGGCAGCTTAGGTAATTAATTTGAAATAAAAGCCGCATATATTAAAACAAAAACATATATAATTTTTTTTCTAAGTGCCACTTGGAACCCCTTTTTAAGATGAAAGCGTATTGGCTTTTATAATATTTTTGCTTGTTTTAGTATTTTACATCACTTTATTTCACCTACAAACACATTATATTGCCTAAAGTAATATTTTGACTCATGGTAAAAAGCATAATATTAATAAAATAAGATAAAAAAGATACTGTGTCACAAGTTTGAAATATTAGCAAGATGTCATTTGTACAGTATGTAATGTCTGTATTCTTCAATACTTCAATTGTACAGCATGGCAATGAGCACTTGAAATTCAAATGATTCAAGTCTCCCAATGGACACAAAACAAAATCATGGAAATATATAATGTTATTGTGTCATTTACAATAGGGTCCACATTCTTCTGATATGTCTTTATCCACTTAAAAAACACATTCAAACATGAATGGATCTGATTTGAGTTTCGCTGTGGATTTTATGCTGTGTTGCATGTATTTGAAATCTTATCAAAGCACATTGGTTTCAGCAAACAAAATGTGGTTTTGCACCTACTGTAACACACAAATATGACATTGGCAGAAATACATCAGATATCTGACCTGTATTAATGATCTGGCTATAAAATATCTTATGCCTAACTTTTGTAACAACTTATGTTAAATATATGATGTAGCTAATATATTCATAAGAAATAATACATTCATAGTAAATCATTATAAAGCATTTACTTACTGTCAGGGGGGTGAATTTCTTCACAGTGAACATGTTATCGTGAGAAAGCTCATAAGGCAAATGACTATGTTGGGGAAAGGCGAACATGTAAGATTCTGACGTACAATGTATCATCAGGAAGTACAGTGCCGGTACCAGGTAAACGCGCCTTTCCTTGTCACTCTCCCACAAAGTCAACAGAGAAGAAATAAAGTTAATAATTAACAAGAAATGACAGAAGTGATCTAATTTTTTTGTTTGTGTTTAAAAATAACCCCAAGAAAGTATGGAAAAATCAGATCATTTACACTATAATATTGCATATTCTGAAGCAAACAAAAATTGAATTTTTTTAAAAAGTTGTTTAACCAGATTATCCATAAACCAATTATCATAGTGTTATCATAGTGTGTGTGTGTACATTATATTTCAGTATGTTGGTCTGCGTGTCTCATTTTACACACCCAAACTGTAAGACCTATAACAACCAATCTTGGGAGATGACTTTATGTATCAAAATAAAGTGACCTGTCATGGTTTGGATCCCCTCGAACACTCCAAAGGGAAAGGCTGCTAGAAACGTTAGAGTTCTTACAATTTCTCAAGCAAGTCAGTCACTGGGTGTTGTACCTGGCAGGCTATGTATCTGGTACGTGACTTCATAATGGCGACATTATAATACACAAAGCCTGGTGGCAGAGAAGGAGAGTTAGGTAGTCAGGTAGTTAGAAAGTTTACACAGAAAGCAGATGAAGAAATAGAGGAAGTCAGTTGACACGTGAGGAGAAAGTAAGAATGCTGGACATGGAGAGAGAGGAGAAAAGAATTAAGGGCATCATAAGTTATTAGAGGAAAGTGATGGGAGGGAGAGAGGGGAGAGAGGAGAGAGAGAGGTGAGAGGAGGGAGGTTAGGGAAAAGGAGTGGGAGAGTGACCCGTGTGAAGCTGGGCTTTTTGACACCTGCGTACTGCTGCTACCTGTGCGAAGCTGGGCAATTTAGCTTGTGCATATATATGTAGCATGGATCTCCCTTCTTACCTCCTGGGCGGGGGGCAGAACAGCTCCGTAGTAAGGAGAAGCAGCAGTATTGCGTCGGCCATGTTATGGTTGGCATGGCCTTTCAGACTGTGTAATGTGTAATGCGATGGCCATCTTGGGGTTGGCACGGCCAGAAGGAAGAGGTCCAGAGAGACAGGATTTCCTCCATGGTACAGAAGTGACCTTGTCAGAGTATCCAGAGCCAGGGAGGAATAAGGTAGTGTCCGGGGAGCTTGTTAAACTCAGGCCCAAAGCCTGACCCTAGGCCGAGGTAGTTCCCCTCACTGTAGAGACGTGTCAGGGCACTGGCCCTATGACTAGGTAGCTCCTGGTAGCTAGGGAGCCCAGCGGAGCAGATCGGAATGCATAGGGAGGCTTCCACAGCGGTCTGTGTTACCAGCCAGCATCCTGACATAAGGTGCGATGGGCTTGTTGTCGGAGACCCCGCGCCTTGGTACCCTGCTATTGTTCTTGTCTTCGCTTGGAAGTGTGGCCTGGTTGGAACTTAAACCAGGAAGGTATTGTGCACCAACGCAAGGGAGATGGTAGCGCTGCCCTCACACACACGTTGGAAGGAGTCGCTTGCTGGACACTGGAAAAAAAGAAAATTGTGACTAAAGCGCTAAAGTTTCTATAACAATTAGTGATTAAACAAATAGTGATAAAATAAATCCTTTACATAAAGGTTAGGCTGCCTGATACCTACTGCCTAGTACAGACAGAAACAGAACATAAAACAGAAATAAATCTGGCGCCAAATAAATGTCCAATATGGTAAGTCCTGTGATCTTCAATTAATCTGCACAGCTGCTTTCAGGCCATGTAACGAGAAAAAACACGAACAAAAAAACAAATCATAGCATATAACTGCTGGGTAATGTCAGTTACACTACAAACAAAACATACAAACAAACTCCTAGTAACAGACTAAAATATATTTATTAAAATATAATGAACTATGCCTGTCATGGAACAAGAATCACATTCCTGCCCGACCCCCCTTCTGCTTGTCAGCTCCTTAAGTTCAGCTGCAGGCATTGGTTCCACATACACACACTGTGCCTGTGTAACATGCAACAATGTTGCATTTCTTGCCTCTGAGCACGTAATCAGTGAACTGCTACTGCAGCTTCTCCAGTCCTCCCAGTTAATGGACTTTCCCATGTTCTCCCCTGTCTTTTGCTGACAGTTAGTGCAGTCCCACTCAACCTTTAGTGTGACCCCTGCCCCTCACTTTCTTTTCCACCCTAGATTACAGTGAGTACAGACCTGTCTGCATCCACCCCTGGTAAGGCCTTTCTCTCTTACCATAGTCTAACCCCATAGAAGCATCCCACATAGAGAAGCACTCTCTGCCTACACTACACCTACAAGTTCCTGTGTTTTCTAATCCAGCAATAAATTAAGAAAGACATTAAGGACTTGTCATGCTTTGGAAGAGGGAGGACATGAGTTGAGCTTACTGCAACTAATCATACATCATTCGTGACCCTGGTTCCAGGAAAGTAAGAGAGAGACCGTGTATTAGAGGTCTACGCAGAAGCTATCACTCACAGCCTTCATGCTACAAAAGTGCAGCTCTACACAGCTATACAGCAAACTGCTACAGCTTTCTGCAAAACAAGCAGCAGTTTAAACAGAATAGTGAAAAGATAATCGTGTGTCTTACAGACACTTACAGGAGCTGCTACTCCAGACTCCATTATACAGAGCAGCCTCTACAGCAGTACAAGCAAGCAGCTTACACAGCTATACAGAGCAACCTCTACACCACACAAAGGAAGCACCAAGCAGCTAAAACTGCGAACAGTCTGCAGCTTTCACAGACAACCAGTAGCTCAAACTGCACGGCAGCCTTGCAACAAACAGTGCTTCTCTCACAATTACTAACTGCCTTTTTCTCTGTCTGAGTCCACCCGCTGCTCAGCCCCACAGTGAGGAGCCTACGGACACCTGTAAGTACAGCTACCCCAACGCTGCACGCTGCAGGACACCGCTCGGCATCATCTGAGACAGACGCCCATCGCTGACAAGGTAAAAGACCGCACGCCACACGCACTGGCAAAAGGCCTACACACACCTACAGCATGGCAGAACTCAGAGCCTCACCAGACATCACGCAGGAGAGCGATCACTCAGACACAGAGACCGCCGCGCAACTGCAACAGGCGCAGGCAGGCGCAAGGCCTAAACGGACAGTCACACTGACAGAAAAGGCCCGCGAAAAATATGAGACTGACATTGAAGCGCACCGCGCTAAATTAGAGTTGGCCTGGGAAACAACCGCACTTGGGGTACGCAATGTCGCTGGCGCTGGCAATTATGTGCAACAGCTCAAGCAGGGGATAACTCAATTGAAGGTAGACCGCTCCGGCTACCAAGCGTTGTCACAGGCATACTTCACCTATCTAACAAGAACTAACACGGAAGAAAGCATACGAGAGCGCGACCTACAAAAGGCGATTGACCTAGAACGTGATGGTATCGTGCAAACCGCCATCACGGAAGCTGAGAATAAGAGGAAGGACCTTTTGCAGGAGACCTCATCGCAGCACTCAAGCATATCCAGGCACTCATCTAGATCAGCAAGATCAGCGCAGTCTAACGCGTCCAGCGCAAGCACAAACGCTACCAAGGCGCGAGCCGCCGCAGAGGCCGCACGTGCCAGGGCTGAATATAGTCGCAGAGAGGCAGCCGTAAGGACAGAAAGAGCGCGCATAGAAGAGGAGGAGCAGAATGCCGCCGCCGCTGCCACTGCTGCTAATGCCACTGCTGCCAATGCCGCCGCTGCTGCTACCGCCGCCGCTGCAAATGCCGCCGCTGCCGCGGCGCATAAAAAGGCCGAATTGGACGCGGATCTAGAGGCACTTAATCAAGAGAAGGAAGCCGCCGCCGCCATAGCCCAAGCTGAAGTCCTAGAGGCAGCCACGCAACAGGATGGCGGGGAGCAACCCTACAGATGGATTGCCTCAGAGGATCCAGTCCAACGCACTGAAGACTACGTCAGGAGCCTCTTCAGCGTGAACACCAGCGCACCATCTCAACACGGATGGAGCTACTCCACAGATACCGAAGACTCGCTAGGACCACGAGGAGAAGACGCTGCTCCATCAATGGCACATGCTGCCTGGGATAGCCACAGCCGCAACAGTGATCCACACGCCAGCGCGCACACGGATGCACCACAACAGGCTCGCAATCCAGGTACACCCACGCGGGAGAAAACAGCCCCTCACACTGGCCAGCAGTCATCACGCGTCCATGCCAAGGAAGAGGCGACCGCACGGACCCTCCCAGCAACTACCTCAGAACGGGGCAAACGCGCTGATGTCTCAGGTCTGACAGACATAGCCAAGTACATGATCCGGCGCGACTTGGTGCACGCAGGACTCATCAGCTTCGACGACCGCCCTGAGAACTACCGGATGTGGAAGTTCACGTTCAAAGACGCAATCGACAGCTTGGACTTCTCAGCAAGGGAAGAGCTCAACCTGTTAGTCAAGTTCCTGGGGAACGTATCCAGGGAGCAAGCGCAGAGACTTCGGACGGCAAACACGCATCAACCCCAAGTAGGTCTTGACCTAGTGTGGGAAAGGCTAGAAGAGTCCTACGGCAGCCCCGAAGCAGTCGAGGATTCACTCTTCAAAAGAATCGAGAGCTTCCCCAAGATCACGAATAAAGACTACTCGAAGTTACGAGATCTTGGAGACCTGCTGCAAGAACTGGAGTTCGCAAGGAAAGACCACTCCTTAATAGGTCTCAACGCCCTAGATTCAGCTCGTGGAGTGAGACCCATCCTGGAGAAGCTACCCTTCAACCTCCAAGAAAGGTGGCTTTCACAAGGTTCCAAATACAAAAGGGAGAAGCAGGTTGTCTTCCCCCCATTCTCATTCTTCGTGAGCTTCATCCGCGAAGCGGCAAGGACAAGGAACGATCCCAGTTTCATCTTAGGTACGCAAACCACATACAGTGCGAGCAGCCTGAAGAACGAGAGACCAGCGATGAGATATGGTAACCCCCAAACACCCATCTCGGCCCGCAGGACGGACGTGCCTCCCACGACCCAAACTACTCCCGATCAGTCGGTCGCCGGAGACAAGGAACCAAGGGACCCAAACAGGGAATGTCCCATACACAAGAAGCCACACCCACTCAACAAGTGCTTTGGGTTCAGGATGAAGTCCCTAGAGGAACGCAAGAGGTTACTTGGAGAATTCGGAGTTTGCTTCAAGTGCTGCGGTTCCACGACCCATCTAGCCAGGGACTGTAAGGAAGAGATCAAATGCACAGTGTGCGAGAGTGACAAGCACGTGACAGCGTTACACCCAGAGGCGATGACACTCCACCAACTCAAAAACCCATCCTCCATAGCGGAGCATGGCGGGGAGAAAGAAGAAGGAGAGTCAACATCCGTCACATCTCAGCGCACCGAAGTTTGCGGAAAAGAAGGTGACAAAATGTCCTGCTCCAAAATATGCCTTGTCGCAGTGCACCCCCAGGGACAACCTGAGAAGGCTATTCGGATGTACGCAATCCTCGACGACCAGAGCAACCGATCACTGGTCAGGTCAGAGTTCTTCGACATGTTTAACATACAAGATGGTGCTTCTCCTTACACTCTCAGAACGTGCGCAGGGCAAATGGAGACCACAGGGAGAAGAGTGAATGGCTACACCATATGCTCAATAGACGGCAAAGTGAACATGCCCCTTCCCACACTCATCGAGTGCAACCACATGGCCACAAACAAGGACGAGATACCCACACCAGACGTGGCACTCCATTACCCCCACCTCAAAGGAATAGCCAAACACATCCGGCCGGTGGAACAAGACGCCAAGATCCTGCTGCTGCTCGGTAGGGACATCATGAGAGTACATAAAGTCCGTAAACAGCACAACGGACCCCACAACGCGCCATACGCCCAAAGACTCGACCTAGGATGGGTGATAGTGGGCAACTCGTGCACTAGCAAAGAGCACGGGCAAGACTACGTCGATGCCCGCAGAACGGAGGTGACAGAATGTGGATACACATCTTTCTCCGAACCATGTCTTGGCCATCTCCAAGTGACCGAAGGGCCAAGTGAAGAGAAAAGACAAGGTCATACCCCTGAGACCAACAAAGACATCCCCACGCCGATGGGATGCGACAATGGCTCAAGATGCTCAGCAGTCCAGACAGCCAAGGATGATGAGTCGACTCCACCGAAGGAAGAGAGTAACCTCCCAAAGGTGACCGACAAAGGGATCGTCCTAAAAACAACAAACAATCAGACAATACTCCCGCGAGCAAGGGCACAATTAAGACGTACAGTTGTTCCTCTCCACAGAGTATCAAGCAACAGAGCAACCAATTGCCACGGCTGGCATAGCCACAAAAGATTGCGCCCCACAGGCGAAGCCACAGTGTCAAAAGGACTGTTCGTTCAAACACGTAAAAGGGGACAGTTGCAGAGACATTTCCCAAAAGGATTTACAAGGACAAAAGAGACTGTTCTTCGTCATGTCCAGGGAGAAAACAACCTCCCGATGGCAGTCAACAAAGAAACACAAAAGCGTTTCACCAAACTACGCGGAGATGTTCTCGTGCAAGAGAAATGTACCGATGAACTACGGTGCACAGCGTTCCAGACAACAAGGAACGATGACAAACAAACACCATCAAGGGAAGATAGAGGATTCCCGAGGTTAACTGTCAAGGAGCTCTCTAAAGACGGACTAAGCAGTCGGGTGACTCCGCTACCATTCCGTTCACCAAGGAGGCGCTTCCCAAACAATGGAGAACATGCCATCTCTAGGTTCACCTCGCACCTCTGCGGCCCACAAAGGGAACCAGAGACCAAAAACAACTTTGTGGTCTTCATCCAGAAGATATTCTTTACCGGCCACGCAAAGCCAGCACCTCTAATGGAGGAAGGCGAAGAATGTCGGTACCTCCAATCACCTGGGGCCTACCACCCTCAGGAACCCGATCAAATCCGGGTAATGTTCAACCCCAGCGCTCAGCTTCAGGGAGTCTCCCTGAACGACGCCCCCTTTATTGGATTACATTCGACAACCAGTATTCCAGGGACAGTAATCCGCTCCCACAAGGAGCCAAAAGCCCTCTCCTTCTGCCAAACGCCAGGTGATAGAGCAACAGGCTGCCACGGCTGATATACCTACAAGGGGATACACTCTGTGGGTGAAACTACAGAGACAAAAGGACTGTTCTCTTACAAGACTAAAAGGAAACAGTGCCAGAGACTTTTATACAAAGACATTGTGGTGCAACCAGCAAACCTGGAGCTGTGCATCCACCCTGCATCCTTTGCCAAAGAACCTTGGCCAAGGGACCTTGATACCAGTGATACCGGCCGGTGTCACATCGCTATGTGGACATGGACTCTTGCATTGTTTGAGAATGTGATGTTATCTTTGTTATGCATTGCACATATGTTCCACATATTCCAGTTATATAGTGGTATCTCCAGATACCAGACGGGGAGTGTCATGGAACAAGAATCACATTCCTGCCCGACCCCCCTTCTGCTTGTCAGCTCCTTAAGTTCAGCTGCAGGCATTGGTTCCACATACACACACTGTGCCTGTGTAACATGCAACAATGTTGCATTTCTTGCCTCTGAGCACGTAATCAGTGAACTGCTACTGCAGCTTCTCCAGTCCTCCCAGTTAATGGACTTTCCCATGTTCTCCCCTGTCTTTTGCTGACAGTTAGTGCAGTCCCACTCAACCTTTAGTGTGACCCCTGCCCCTCACTTCCTTTTCCACCCTAGATTACAGTGAGTACAGACCTGTGTGCATCCACCCCTGGTAAGGCCTTTCTCTCTTACCATAGTCTAACCCCATAGAAGCATCCCACATAGAGAAGCACTCTCTGCCTACACTACACCTACAAGTTCCTGTGTTTTCTAATCCAGCAATAAATTAAGAAAGACATTAAGGACTTGTCATGCTTTGGAAGAGGGAGGACATGAGTTGAGCTTACTGGAACTAATCATACATCATTCGTGACCCTGGTTCCAGGAAAATGCCATTAAAAAGAAAACCGCAATAGTAACAATGAAGGATAGCTGATCATCCGGAGGTGGTAAAATCAAAATCCTACTTACGAGAAGGAAGGTGATAACAAGCGGTGATGAAACAAAGTTGGTGTCCAAATTACATCGGGAGGATGTTCTAACAGAGTTAATACTCTCTAACGCCGGTACAATCGCTCGAATCTCCCTTCTGTCACACACGGGAATATGGCTGTGGGGGAAGCAGTCTCACTGGGGCGCTCACGCAGACACCGCATGTAGCTAGTCCCCCTCTCTCTGCTCCTCCTCTCTGCCCGACAGCTGACGCGCACCCGCGTGCCTGAGGTTAAAGGAACACAAACTTCTCCACTTGATAGCAGTGGCTTACAGTGAACTGTAGCAAACTATGACCAGTTACTCCTACAAAATACTCTATGCAATCCAGAGGATGACAATTGACACCCACCCTATGCGTTTTGTAGAAATGATTCTACTTCCTCAGGGGCTACTAGCAGGATACACATGACTACTCATATACCCTTATCAATTAAAAATTAATTAATAATTAAAGTTATACATACTTGATATAAGAACGTGCATATATGCCTGTCACTAGACAAACTACATAAAATTTACAGTACATGACACAACAATACTATAATAATGCAAACAATATATAATAAATAAAAATACAGATAAGTGGCTTAAAGGGTATTCAAGCACCCCACGGATAAACATCAAAGCTGCCCATAAGCTGCCCATAAGCAGTATTGTTTGATTAGCCCTTCATTTTAAGACCTTAAGTGAACATCAGCCAACATAGCCAAACAGTTTTTTAGAAATACCCCATAATGATACACCTGGGGCATTTAGAAACAAAATCCGGGTATATGATACTTGATTTAACCCTTAAACTGATAGCCCTCTGTTTTATCCACAAACATATGCAGATCCTCCAATATCTGATTGATAATACCTCAATTGACTAAAAAGGCCCCCAGTTCAAAATCAATGTTAAGCCCATTTGGAGAGAGAGTTTTTAATTCATATATCCAAAAGGCCTCCCGTCTATTAATATGTTTAAATTTATCACCACCTCTCCAAATTGGATTGCTGGAGATTGGGTTACAGGTACCCAAGTACCCTAGTTATTATGGGGGCTAGCTACCCCCGGACAATATTACTGTTACCCCTGTTAGTATTGTGCATTGTGTGTTGTATTATTTGAGGCCTTCTGTGGGACCATAGTAAAGGAGTTATATAAATACCTGGTTGTATGTGTGTTATAGGGGTATACTTTAAAGTTATACGAGTTCCTATGGGGAGTCATCCTGCTATGCAGGATCTTCATAGGTGGAGGCGCTGCACCATAGAGATATAGAGAACACACAGTCACCCCAGGCTTCTTATGAGTGGAGGACCAGGCCTTCTGTATGCCTAACAGGTAGCACCAGTACTGTAACTTCCGCTGTTTCCCTTGGGGGGGAAGGGGTTACATATAGATAGATATGTAGCAGGGTTCCCCTGGTGCCCCCTTACCTGCGTTCCATTGCGGGGACCCCCGCGCTGTGCTGTGGAGCTGCAGGGGCGAGCTCATCACTGGGGGCTCCCGGTGGTATTGGCAGCACTGTGCCGCCATGTTTAATGCATTCGTGCTTGCGTGGGAGCTCACACATGCGCAGTATAATCCCAGGAGTTACGGCGGCCATATTGGGGTTGGCACAAGTGTTCGCACATGCGCAGGAGCATGCGCAGGAGTTCACGCGTCAGCAGCGGCCATTACAGATAGAGCCTGAGCAGTTGAGGGCCAGAAGAGCAGCGGCGCCCATTACAAGTTTGCGCATGCGCAGTGTAGATCGCGCACGCGGCCCCAATAATAGAAGGCTCTATGGGGAACTACAACACCCAGCAGCCACTGGGGCTGCTAACCACGTGATGCCAGGGAGCCAATGGAAGAGCCAGATTCTCCTGCTGCAGAAGGATACATTTTGTGCGCAGGGACGAGGAAGTCAGTAGGAGCTGGGACACAGACAGGGGAGGGTGTAGGTGCAGGAAAGCAAGTAACCCCTGCACTAGGCCAGAGACCCCCTAGGCCCCTACTCATACCAGATTGTGGCTGCTGTAGGGAAGGCCTCTTCAGTTAGGGACCTTGCCCCTTAGTAGTGTGTTAAGTTCAGGGACACAGCTGCAGTGCTGCGTGAGCCTGACAAGTGTGGTCTGGGACCAGACCTGCCTAACTGAAGATAAGAGACTATCTGTATGGTGAGATCATCCAGTGGGAGACAACTCTATTTGGAGGCGGACGCCATCGCTGAGGTTTCGGCGCTGGACACAGACGGATCCTCTTTCTGTTGTTCTGCTGTACCCGGGTGCAGGAGCCCCGGGCAGGTATCAGTCACCAAGTGCACCAACAATACACCTCATCTAGTTGGCAGTGCTATCTCACACTTGGGTAGGGTTGTGGGACTCTTGGGTACCTGGTATGGTGTTATGACCCTAGGAGGTCAGTGTTATAGAGTGACACTACTGTGATGTGATTGATGTATGTTCTTATATTCTTTATCTGCACATATAGTAAACGGTTATACATACTCCCATGTATGTGGTTACTATATGTGGGTCCTGTGTCAGGGGTTTTTCTATACTCTAGGATCCTGCACAGATGGAGGCGCTATTATATTGTGAGTATCGTTCCGGAAAGATACACCCCAGGTTTTCACTGGTGGAGGCTCAGTCCTCCTGTGAACCTGACAGGTAACGCACCACACCCAGTAATACACGTAGATTTCCCCACATGGTCCCTATCTGTGATTGGGGGTGGGGGGGGGGGGGGGGGTGGAGTGTGTTACAGATAGATAGAGGTGTCTTTATTTAGGCTAACAGCAATACAGATGTAGCAAGACAGATGTAGCTAGATATGTCTTTATTTAGGATAATTGCAATAGAGATGTCCTCCTGTGAACCTGACAGGTAACGCACCACACCCAGTAATACACGTAGATTTCCCCACATGGTCCCTATCTGTGATGGGGGGGGGGGGTGTTACAAATAGATAGATAGATAGATAGATAGATAGATAGATAGATAGATAGATAGATAGTGTCTTTATTTAGGCCAACAGCAAAACAGATGTAGCAGGACAGATGTAGCTAGATATGTCTTTATTTAGGATAATTGCAATACAGATGTAGCAAGACTCACTTTTCCCAGCGCTGCAGCTGCTGTCGTGCTGCTGGGGGTCCTGAATACCGAATTGGACCCTCCCCCAAGTGTTAAACTATCCATCCAGAGGTTAAATAACATACAATACTGATGTTACAGTGGTTGCCATTTAATTTTGAACGTAGTTTCAAGGAATATGGCCCTGAGCTTGCTAACTTGGGTTGGCACCCAATAAAAATAAGTTATTCCAGAGAAAAAGGTATTTGATATGCTTAATTTTTTTATATAGCTGTTGAGTGTATGCAGCAGTGTGCATAGAATTTCTTAAATACAAGTTCCTGTACTTTGGATGGTTTAATGGAGATAAAGTGACTTGCTAAAGGTCACAATGAGACACTAATATTGGAATCCAGTTTACCCCAACTCAAAGCCACTGCACTACTGAATAGGTTTAGCGGGGCTATCACAAATTGCTGTGAAAGGCTGAGCTTTGTAGGGAAACAAGATACATATTTTCATTTTACTTTAACTTTGGTTAGTTTGTTCTTGTGGGAAGGGAAGAACTGGCAACTTGTTTAGTTTAATTTAAAACCTGCACTTTTAAACAGAAGGGTAAGAGGTGATTGAAGCCTGGTAAAAGTGGATGCTTGACAGCGTCATATTTTATTAGCGTATAGTAAACATAGGGTTTTCAAGTACTGTATCCAAGTTTTTACAACACCTTTATTGCTTGTGTACTACTGTAGATATATAATCTACAGACCTATAGAAGAAACATTGTGCAACTAAACTGTACAAATTATGCCTTTGGAACAGTTGACCATTTATGTTCGCTTATCTTAAATAAACAAACTGCAAGAAGAGAGATGTCACAGAGACGAACGTCTTTGAATTTATCATATATTTGTATGTTATCAACTCTTCTATTCAATGAGTAATGAACAACATACATTAAATAATTATGTATTTGCAATAAAATATATTAGCAAATATATATTTGATGCATTATGTATTTTGGCTAATTATATAACCATTATGAAGAATAGAATAATCATATTGTAAATATAGATAATCCTAACTGTGGCAAAAGTTACTACTCAAAATTCTAGATCCCTGCAGAATACATACACAAAGCAAACATGACATGCAAAATCACAATACTAATCTGACAATTCTTACCAAAACACATCAAATCGTGTAAAATTGTGGAAGGTCATCAATAATATATTTGAGCCCTGTTGCTGCCAACAACCTTCCTGTATCAAAAAGGATTGTCATTTTGTCTGATCACTCCTCAGCCATTGCCTTACTGTATTATCAAGACACAATTGTTACCATAATCCAGAAGCCCAGACTGAGCACACTCCTATATCAGTACACTCTCCTCATTGTGTTCATTCATTTCAGTGTATCCCAGTGTCTGAAGAGGAGATTGTACAGGAGCTCTTAACACTAAAGTAAAACAACCAACGTTGGCCAGACCAATAGTAATCCAGGGGGTCGATCTTCAGAGCTACGGTAATTTCTACCCAACGGATGTTATTTTTCTTCTTATTAACAGTATCCTGACAGCTAATGATCAGCAAAACCAGCGTCTGTTAGCAAAACGACCATCATAACGTTACCTGGATGAACTTAGCATTGAGACGCGTTAAAAAATACACTGCACATGTACATTGAGAAACAGTGTTATTAGTGCACCTCTGTTAGAGAAACAAAGGATTAGCATTCCCATAACAATGTGCCTATGAGCATGTTACAATTTTAAATAAATGCACATGCACTTGACTAACCTAAATGCAATAATAAATGCAAACCTTGACTATTTTTGACTGTTACACAGTAAAGATGGCTGATCAAGTTTCTACCTCCACTGCTTCTACGTGACGTCACAAGACCTTGCGTTGCCATTTGACGCCGAGTTGCCATGGCGATGCGTCGCAGAAGACAAGATACGGGACATTGCAGAGGCCTCACGTGATACCCCGTCATTTACTTTAAATGCCTTGGGGAAGCGCATGGGGCCTCTGCAACCGCCTGCCCCCCCACCCCCCGGAAAATCTTGCGCCCCCCAATATGCTCACCCCTGGTTTAAGCTATACTTAAAATCTCCAGTATCTCAAAGAATTCATGTCAAACCTGATTAATCATCTCAAGAAAGGTATCTAAACACTCACTGTACCCAGCACTTATCTCCTATGATTCAACCTCTGCCATCTGTTTATAGTCTTAAGGTTGACTGAAGAATCTTATTGCTCTTCGGTTAATGATCACCCCACTTCTTTACCTATTTACATGTATCCTTCAAATCATCTTCATGTCTAAAT
Organism: Ascaphus truei; assembly: GCF_040206685.1. Taxonomy (NCBI): domain Eukaryota; kingdom Metazoa; phylum Chordata; class Amphibia; order Anura; family Ascaphidae; genus Ascaphus; species Ascaphus truei. The sequence goes on along the minus strand of NC_134485.1, from coordinate 116,891,929 downwards.
GCATTAGAAACTTATGATGTTAGCCATTCCATTCTTGTTAGAAATGGTCCCTTTGAAATTACTTAATGTAACTTACTACCCAGGACATAATTGAAAGGAGAGATTACTCTCAATGTAATTATACCACTGTAGCCCTCTTTCTGACACTCTAAAGAGACTACTGGTTATTGCACACACCTGTGGCTCCAGGAGATCTAAGCCTCCGCTAGCTGGGAGCCTAGGGTAACACTTATTAGCGCAGCGCCTCCACTTACCCAGGATCCCCGTCATGTAAGATTCCCCTGGGCAAGAAACATAACACACATACTTGAAACCAGTTTACTGAACGCACAGAATAACCCTTATACTTTATATGGCAATACACACTCATAACTTGTACTACACTTATAACGCTAGTGGCTCAGCCACTCTCATAGGAGCAACGTCTCTGTCCCCTCACCGCGTGCCCACACACCGTGTCCATGTACTGCAATATGAATATAGGCTCAGTCCTTTGGCCACTCCACTTAGTGTCCCCAAAGAGTGTTCCCTAAGGCGGGATCAGTGCCTGTTGACCGGTGTTGGTGCACTTGTTGTAAATACCTTCCGGTCACTGCGGTGACCGGTAACAGCTTCGAAAAGGATCCGCCGATCCAGCGCAGCTGGTCTGATGTCGCGATGCTCAGCAACCTGGTCCCAGATGATTGCAGCAACCGCAACTCTGCACACTTGTCCCTAGCTGTTTATTCAGTAATGGGGAACGTCGCTACCACTATAGGGCGTCCCTGCAGCAACCTTACTCTACCGTGGCTCAGGGATTCTCTTAGGGCCTGCGGGGAAGATCTGTCCTATGCAGGCGGGTCACGGACCCCCTGCACCCATACTACCTCTTCCTTCACCCTCTGGTTCCCCTCTGGCTAACGTGGTCTCTCCCCCCACGCTTCCCTTTCCTGCCTCTTGCTAATTCAGCCTTGCCTTGTCAGAGCACACAGCACTGCAGCTGTGTCCCTGGCAAGACTACCCACACCAAAGGGCATGGTCCCTACCTAGGGGCCTTCCCTATGCCTTACCCATTAACCTAGTGGGGAGTTTGACCTACGTGGGGCCTGGGGGTAACCTGACCTGGTATAAGAGCCACTTGCTCCTTACACCCTTCCTCCCCCTTCCTGCTCCCAGCTCCAACTGCTGTTCTCCAAACCCCGCGAAAAGTATCTATATCCCCCTCTCTGGAATTCTGGCCTCTCATTGGCCACTCTGGGACACCTGGTGTAGTTGGCCCTAAGCCTCATGGGACTTGTAGTCCCGCAGAGGCTACAGATACATTGGGGCCGCGTGCGCGATTCCTCTGCGCATGCGCGACTTGGTAATGGCCGCCGCAACTCCTGCACACCTTCTGCGCATGCGCGAGCAGACACAATGGCGGCCCCCGCTAGCCGGGTGCACCGCAGAGCCTCGGAGCGCTCCCTGCTCTGGCCCCCACCCTTGCAAGCAGTCGGCGGGTCCGTCGCTGGCTCCGGCAGCACTCGCGACCGCGCTGCCCGCAGGGAGGGGGATCTCGGGAAGCTCAAGCCTCAGCTCTCATTCATGTGCAATGGAGTAAAGGCCATCTAAAGTTTAGCAACAGCTTGTGGATCAGGGCCTCTAAACTCTATATTGGCTTTATAATATATATAATGTTCACAAAAGTAAGAAACATGTTCCAAAATGCCTTTTTAGGCCTAGCAAATCTATACTAATGTGCTAACATATACCCACATTGTGTATGAATGTAATCGATCATCTGATATCTTTTTTTTTCAGGACCATCCCACAGACACCATATGGCTAAGGGAAAGAAAACCTGTGCCTGTGGCTGCAGAGCTCTTGGTTGAGGATGAGTATCCCACCCTCTATCTCACAGATGTCACTAAGGAGGGCACAGAGGATGCTCCAGCCCAAACAGCTGCACCTGCATCAGCCCCACCAGCTACACCAGCTGCAGCTCCACCAGCTGTTGCTGTCTAGTCTGCACCCCCGACTGCCACTACTGCATCACCGAGAGCTCAGACCCAATATCAATACACACTGATGGCATACTAACTTGAGCTGCTGGAAATGCAACGGGAAGGCTTCCGGAATATCTTGGACCATCTTTCCCGCCTGGAGGCCAGGACAAGGATTAATGCACATAGAAGGGCAAGAAGTCCACCACCAGCAGCAGGCAGCCCAGTGCCATAACAAGTTAATACTCCAGTCCATGAAACATGTCACTACTGCTGTCACAAATAGTTTGTCCCAGGGGACAGAATCATTGAATGATCATTGAATGATGAGAGCTATGTCACTGTATGATATCTGGAAGGGGGAAAACTGTATGGATTGGGGAATGGGGACTGTACAATAAACACTTTTATTCCCTTTGTTAGTGTCTTCCCTACACAGTTAGCAAGCCAACATGTGATTTGGGTTGTCAGCATTTCTCCGCGTGCAGACCCATTGGACCCATCAGTGGGTAGCCGGGTGCCAGATCACCACGTTCCAGGACCTGCTGGAACTCATCCTGCTCAAGTGTGTGCCAGAGGTGGGGAGTGGGTCATGGACCATAAGCCAGCAAACTTCACTGAGGCGGCTACGATGGCTGATGACTATGTGACCATGCGGCCACATTACAAGAAGTGGGTCCTGACCCCCGCTCCAGTGCCAGCAACTAAAGTCCCCAAGTCAGCTAACCCTGCCCAGGCAACCAAGCGTGGCGGAAGAAATCGAGTGCCAGAGGTGCTGCAGCGAAGTCAGCAGAGTTTGTCCACGAGCACCAGTGCTACCAATGCAACCAGCTGGGCCATCTGTGGGTGGACTGCCCCAACCTAGCCCAATCCAGTAGCCATATTACTAAAACTATTGCAACAGGGATTCCCTTAATGGCAGCTCGCACCTATTGGGGTACACGCTTCCAGGACACGCAGCCCTGTTGGGAGCCCCTAATTTAGAACATTATGGGTGAAGGGTCCACACGCACCCTGATGTTGAATGTCACCAGGGGGCGCCCCAACACAATCCATTGAAGGGAAAGGATTAAGGATTTTTCTATCCCTCACCAGGCTAGCCCAATGGGGAGTCCCACTTTCCCCGCATAGTCTGTGTGCTTGGTGCCCAGGGGCTTCCCACCACAATTGGGCTTACCCCTCAAAGGTGGACTATGTGTGCCCAAGGGACCCTGGCATTATACCATCAGGGGCCCTGGCCCCTTTGTGCATTTGCTGAAAACCTGTCCTGATCCATCTCAGCAGCACCTCCAAATGTAACACATATTCCCCCCCACTCTCTGGGAGCTATTGCTGCTACATGGAGTGTGGTGGTGCATACCTGCTGGCTCACAGTAAATCTGATATAAAGTAGGGTTGAGGCGGTCACAGCACTTGGAGTCCAGTCAAAGAGTGATGAAGATAAAATCAGCTTTATTAGAACATGCTGTACATCGCAGAAGACAAACTCTGACGCGTTTCGTCCCTGTCCGAGACTTTATCAAAGAGTAATCTACCATTATCACACAGGCTCCTTAAATAGGTCCCAGACCAATTTGATTGGATATTCTGAATATGAACATATGGTACTCAATCAGCCTAATGGGCTGACTGACCTTTAGTGAGACCCATTAACAGAGCCTGCGTGAAAAAGAACAATACACACAAGTAAAATATATATAATAAAAGAAAAATTATATATATTGAAACACATAACACAACATATTTAAAAACAACTGCTGCGATGTAAAGCATGATAAAAAATGAAATAATTAAATATAACACATATGGAATATAGAGTGAAGAAGAAAAAAAGGAATTAAAGATAACATATCAAAATGTACAGATTTTGTATGTATATTTGAAGGGCATAACGATGCTGATAATAATCATCATGCAAATCTATAATTGTAACTATAATAATAAACAATAATTATTAATTGTGCAACAATGTTGATATTAAATGAATATATATAATATTGAGTGAAGATGACTATACAATAAATTGGTAGAAAGGGTAGAGAAGAACCCAGTGTAGCACTCAAGTTCACCCTCTGGTGATTAGTGTATGGTTTAAAATATAAACTTTATTAATACAACACATATATAAAATAATGGATGTTAAAATGACGTACTAGAGGTCGTGAGATCGAAATACTGACAGCCATAGGGCTCGCAATCAATATAATAGGCGTCTCCTGTTGTGTATCGATATCACACAGGAAACTAAATCCTTATAAAAAACCTCAGTGAGGGTGAAAGGTAGGGTTAACTCAACGATGTACTATATCACCAGGTCACAATAGGCAGTATATGCATAAACCATAGGTGGTAATGGTGTGACTGGTAGTGACTGGTGTACTGAAACAAATATATTTTGCACCAGTAGGTCTCAATATGCAGTCTGGAAAGCCTTCCTCACTGGTTATATATGTGCATGCAGTGTTGTGTGGAGCTGATCACAGGAAAACCCCAGGGGTTCACAGTGTGGGCATATAGTACCCTATAGTGACCTCTGCAACACTGTCACAATTGGTAATAGTAGGTAATGTACTTAGAGTGAAATGGTGGGCACCCTTATGTGACCAGCTATGCACACTGATGAACACTGCATGTGAGGAGGCAGAGGCTGTATGTAGTAGTGATATTAGCTTAGTAGCAGTATATAACAGCACATATCTACAGAGACTGCAGAAAGTACTAAGTGGGGAGCAATAACCCTAACACTATAGCATGACAGGAGGCTTTAGGTGTCCATCGGGGCACTAATAGCCTGTGTAACAGCGCGGGCAGGACACCGCATTAACTCGCGATCAGAGACATTAATGCGGAAGTGATTACAGCCCTGCGCGTGCACGTGTGGAAACAGAGCCGACGAGCGCGTTTCGCGAGGGGCTTTCTCAAGGCGAAACAGTAAGAGTTACTAAGGGTACCCTGCAGGTGAGCAGGTATATATAGGGAGTTTCCAGATTGGTGACGTCACTACTTAACCCTTGATGTGCCTGGCTTTGCATGGAGCTGCAGCAGAATCGCAGTAAGTATACCATGGTGTGTGACTGCAGAGCTGGCACAATAAAAATCTATCTGTCTGACTCAAAGTTATTTCTAGTATTGTTGTTACAGATAAGTCAGGCTTTCATACAAGTAGAGGTTTAATAACACTCTGTTTGGGCTGCAAGGGTAATGTACAGATGATGTAATCAATACAGTTCATTGGGTAATATTGGGGGATGCTAGGGTCCAGAGATGCCCTAAATGGATTTTTCAATAATAATGATTGATTAATAATCAGGATCTGGAAAAACCTGATATAGGCACGGCAGAAATAGAAGGTACATCTGTTATTATACACATAGATGACAGTGTATATAATGAGCTTGACAAGCGCCCAACATAGTGACTGTTACAAAAAAGGAGTGTACAGGCATCCCTCATTGAGTCCTCTCGGAGATAGTGTTCCAAGTATGTAAATCCATCTGGACTCTTTTTGGAGTAGTGCCTTGTCCCAATCTCCTTTTCTCTGTCCTCGCAGAGGGTGTTCAATCCCACAGAAAGAGACCGCCTTGAGATCACCGTCATGACATAGATTCACATGTCTCGACAGTGGTTTATCCGCCTTATTCCTGATGGTGCTGATATGTTCCAGCACCCTTAGTTTCAGACATCTGCTAGTTTTTCCAACATATACCTTCCCGCATATACATTTGCCCTGATATATGACCCCAGTACTCAGGCAGTTGATAAAGCTGCGTATTGGGTACCGCTTGGTATCATCCCAATTACCAAATTGTTTGGTGGTGGTCATATACTGACATGCCTTGCATCTCTGGCAGGTGTATGATCCAGTAGGTTTAGGGGGAAGCCAAGTCCTAGGTGTCTCTTCCACATAATGACTATGTACCAGTAGATCGCGAAGATTCTTTGCCCGTCTACTGGTCATAGATGGATAGTCTTTCGTGACCCCCTTTAGCATATCGTCTGCTCTCAGGATGTGCCAGTGTCTCCTCAGGATGGCTCGTGCCTTAGGCCATTCTCGATTGAAAGTGCCAATAAAGCGAACCACGCGATATTTTGGACTAGGTGGTTTGTCCATAATGAGTGATCTCCGTGCGGTGTGTTTGGCTCTCTTGTAAGCTTTTTTGATACACCTTCTGCTGTAGCCCCTGTCCTCAAAACGTTGTTTCATCTTGGTGGACTGGCACTCAAACTCCTGGTCAGTGCTACAATTCCTTCTTATCCGAAGGAACTGTCCTGTTGGTATGCCATTGACCTGAGCTCTTGGGTGATGGCTGCTTGCTTCCAAGAGACTATTAGTAGCTGTCGCTTTCCGATAAATGGTGGTATGAAGGAAACCATCATTCCCCCTCGAGATCCGCAGGTCTAGAAAGCACAAGGTGTATTTGCTGTGTTCCAGAGTAAGATGTAGGTTGAACATACTGTATTAGTGTTCAATATACTGATAAACTCTTTGAGAGCTCAGTCTGGGCCCCGCCACAGGACAAACACATCGTCGATGTAGCGGACCCAGAGGTCAATGTGCTCTGTGTGTACCTCCATCTCTTCAGTAAATACTACCTGGGATTCCCACCATCCCAGGTAGAGGTTGGCATAAGTAGGGGCACATTTAGTGCCCATTGCCGTGCCCCTCAGTTGGTGGTACACTCTATTATCAAAGAGAAAATAGTTTCTGGTTAACACAAACTTGAGCAGTTCCAAGGTGAAGATATTATGTTTCGTATACCAGCCACCCCTGGTATTAAGAAAGTGGGATACTGCTTTTAGGCCATAGTCATGGTCAATACTTGTGTAAAGACCTTCTACGTCTAAGCTCACTAGTATTGTGTCTTCGCTGATGCAGACATCATCTAGTCTCTTAAGGACATCTTTAGTGTCCTTAAGGTAAGATGGTAGGGTCACCACGAAGGGTCTCAGAATCTTATCAATATAAGCACTGGCCCATTCGGTAAGGCTTCCTATTCCTGATACGATTGGTCTACCAGGTGGGGGGACCTTGTTCTTATGCAGTTTGGGTAAACTATAAAAAGTAGCGATTTTTGGTGTTTTCACCCAAATGTAGGCTAATTCATTCTTATCGATGACCTTGTCATCTAGCCCTTTCTGTAAAATTGTATTCAGTTCTTGATTGAAAGTATTGGTGGGATCCCCTCCCAATACCTCATAACACTTGGGGTCCGCTAGGAGCCGTAGCTTCTCCTTTTTATAATCGCTTCTATTGAGGATCACCAGATTCCCTCCCTTGTCTGGGGGTTTTATGACTATAGTATTATTTGAGGCCAGATCTTTCAGTGCCTTTCTTTCTTCTATAGTCAGATTGTCTGGTAATCTACCCAAGCTGAGATGTTCCAGGTCCGTAGTTACCAAATCAATGAATACATCGATATTAGCGAAATTGTCACTAAATGGGACAAACTTAGAGTTAGGATGTAGATTTGTGAATGGCCCTTCCCCTGGGGGTCTACTGCTCTCTTCTAGTAGTGCTTCCAGGTCTTGACAGATCTCCATATCCTGAGTATCGAGTGGAGTAATATCCAATGAGTTGGCTTTTCTAATTTCCCTCATTCGGAAAAACTTGTGGAGTTTGAGTTTTCTACCGAACAGGTTAATGTCTTTAACCCATTCAAATAGGTCCATACTGGTTGAAAGTGAAAAGGACAGACCTTTGCTAAGTAGCTGGAGATGATGTTCAGTCAGGGCCGTGTCAGACAGGTTAACAATTTGTAATTTGGCACTGTCTAGTATCTCGGAGGCTTCCCCCTCTTTTTCGGGTATTGTGACCCGGTGGCTCTGCTCCTTAGTACCCAGACCTTTTCCTCGTCTTGTTTTCCTCTTCCTCTTGGGCCTGATGCCGTCCTGTGCTGTTCCAAAAAAGGAACCTGAGGAGGGAGAGGGTGGGAGGTGGAGGCTATCTGATTTCTCAGGGAAGTGACTGACAGTGAAGATGAAAGACCTAATTCACTTCTGACTGAGGGCATGACAAATCAGATAGCCTCCACCTCCCACCCTCTCCCTCCTCAGGTTCCTTTTTTGGAACAGCACAGGACGGCATCAGGTGAATCTCGGTCCATCTTTAACAATTGGGTGGATATCACTGTCCAGCAGGAGGGTGTGCCAATGTTTGTGAATAATATTGCAAATCTGTTGAGATTGTTTATTGTATGTTGTAATAAAGTAAGGACTTTTTTCACCATCAGATTTCCAAACATTGGTTCTCCTCCTGTTGTGCAGTGATCCTCCCCGTTTACAAATGAGGGATTTTCTATCCGTAACCATAGCTTTATCAAAAGCTGCTGATATAACTTTGGCAGAATACCCCCTTGCAAGGATGTTGTGTTATGTGTTATGTGTTATGTGTTTCAATATATATAATTTTTCTTTTATTATATATATATATTTTACTTGTGTGTATTGTTCTTTTTCACGCAGGCTCTGTTAATGGGTCTCACTAAAGGTCAGTCAGCCCATTAGGCTGATTGAGTACCATATGTTCATATTCAGAATATCCAATCAAATTGGTCTGGGACCTATTTAAGGAGCCTGTGGGATAATGGTAGATTACTCTTTGATAAAGTCTCGGACAGGGACGAAACGCGTCAGAGTTTGTCTTCTGCGATGTACAGCATGTTCTAATAAAGCTGATTTTATCTTCATCACTCTTTGACTGGACTCCAAGTGCTGTGACCGCCTCAACCCTACTTTATATCTGCATTCTATTCGGCTGGGCACGCAGACTCCTCACCATTGCCTATCCTGATAGTGCTGATGTCATACCCTCTAATTACGGCGCGCCGGAGTGCAGTGAATGCAGGGACGCATCAGCGGCTCCTCCTCTCGGTGGGAAACAGCGTGCGCTGATTCGGAATCAGCTGGTCTCCACATGGAAGCTGAGTCGGCGTGGTAACAACATCTAGGACGCCACCGCAAGTTCCTCCGTCACAGAAAAGACGCCAGGGGAGACGTTCCAGCATGATACAAGGCTAACCGCTTACAGCAACCCTCTTGAGGATACGACAGACACCGGGCGGGTAAGGGCAGCAGCTAACGGCATGAGGGACACAGGAGTGCGGTGTTTCTGGACACTTCATTTCCTGCACCCGGCCTCATTCTGCAAAACGGGCCCCCCGCCACGGGTGAGTTATATTATCCTTATATTATCCTTACATGACTTTATAATTCATTTCAATGGTGAGGGGTCATTTTCGGTACAGTGGACTCTGGATCACTCCCATTAACCCCTTATATGCTTGACTTTGGTAGCATCAGCTTCTGGGTTCATTCCCTTGTTCAATTTGTAGCCACAGTAGATCTGAGCCTCCCACAAGGTGGTAGAGGAGGTCAGAACAGGCTTCTGGGGTATACACTAAGTCGTACTCATGGTGACAGCGCCTCCATCTCTTGCAGACACCAGGAATGAGGGGAGAAATCCCTGCAGGAGAGTTCTTCTCCCTTCCCCTGATAGATTGCAGTCTCAGGCAGAAGGTATAGTGAAACAGGAACATTTATTGTACACTGCAGGCTTCACACAGCAATCATCAGTTATTCGGGTCTGTTGTGGTACTTGCTGTGGTTCGGGGTTGGAGAGAGAAGAATGGTCAATATCCATAAGCCGTGGTCAGGGAGAGGAGAGAGCAGGAATCCAAAGACAAGCTGAAGTTCAGGATTAGAGAAGAGACAGGTCCGGGTACAAGCAAGGGTCAAGGCACAGGTTCAGACAAAGCACTGGAACAGACAGACAGACTTCAAGCAGTGAGCACAGCACATAAACCTAAGTTTATGCACAGCAAAGTGCAAAGGAAAGGGAAGGTATTTAAAGGGGAAAGCACCAATCAGAAGGGGTAGTCAGAATGACATCAGCAGATAGCAGGAGACTGATAGGAGGAGCCTGAATTGGACTCAGGTGAGAGACAGACGATAATCCTCCTCTGTTTGGTTGTCACACGGCATGCGTCAGCCGGAATAAAGGGATCCCACATCCACCTCCTAAGGAGGAGAGTATCAGACTAACACACTAACCTTTGACTCTTCCCTTCAGAGGAACCAGAAGGGGCGGGCTCAAGGTCTGTACCTATACCAGATAGGCGTTACCATGCCATGAGTCACCACCACCTTTTGTCACTCAAAAGGGAGCAGGAGGGGGGGGTCATAAACCCACAGATTAACCTGTCACTGCCCAGACTGCTTAGGACTGACGTGACAGGTAGGAGAAACAGGTAGAAGGGACTTATCATGTTATACCTCTCCCCTGGGTGAAATACCAACGTCCTCGCTTGTGACCAAATTTAGGGCACCATCTGTCACCCTGGAACCTGCAAGATGAAAAACAGGTTACACATAAGAGGTTACACATAACCATGATGAACTCCCTGGTCATCCACTGATAACAGCGATGATATACAAATAACTCTTTAACTGCAAAGAGTATGAAGAAGCCACTTTTATTATTTGGACAAGCTTCCTAAGCACCCGCCCATTGGAACCTTAGGAGCACATTTAGAGTGACAATAGGATCCCTAACAGTGGCCTGAGCGGGAACAGGAGGGAATGTAGCAATGTCCACAATGTCCTGCACAGGGGTATCATGGTATGGGACATGGAATGATAGGGCCGGTGTCAGGGGCATAGCAATAGGGGAATTGTCCAGATATGACAGGCTTACCCCTACCCCAAGGAGGGGGTATTGGCGCGGCATAAGGTGCACATGAAGCAGAGAGCATCCGCGCACAACAGTCCCGACCGCACCACTGTGGGAGACGGCGGCGGCTCAGTAGATGCACTTGGATCCTTGAGCACCATCTTGGTAACGTCACAGCGCTATGCCGGTCTCATGAGACCACCGGGACAGCTCAAGCCAGCGCCAGTAATGACATCACTTCCGGTAAAACCGGAAGTTCATCACCGAGCTGCGCGCCGGACAAGGCCACACCTGGCACCTCTAGGTAGGCCGCAACCGGACCCTGGAAAGCAGAAGGAGCACGAACCTCACCAGGCTGCAAGTAGGCAAGATCCCCGGATTCCTCCGCAGGCAGGTCGGAAGCAACATCTGGTGACATCTGGGGTCGGGGAACTCCTCGGATGGACCGGAACCTCCGCAGCCTCAGGGATGGACACAGTTGAGCTGGAACTATGCTCCCGACGGCAGGTAAAAGGTGGGCTCTTCTCCACAGGTCCCGCCCGGTTGAAGTCATTTTTGTCAGCAACGGGTGGGGACACATCCGCCAGTACGCTATGCTGGGGCGAGTCAGTCACCCGGGCGACCATGTTTCTGGAGCTACCATGCTCCTGATTCGCCTGGGGACTCACAACTGACACCCCTGGGGCAGTCCACTCACCCTCAGGAATGGCAGCAAGCACGGGTTCCAGTCCTGAGACCGACGATACTTGGGTGCACGGGCCCACAGCAGGCTCAGCAATGTACAGCTCCAGTGAGGCCGCATGATCATTAGAAGCCATTGAGGTAGGTAGTAGAGGTCTCTCCTCAATGCCCTGCCAGAAAGCAGCCTTCAAAGCCCCCTCGTTTTTCTTTCTATAATCTCTTGAAATTATATTTATGATCTATATATATACAGTTAGGTCCGGAAAGAATTGGACACTGACCCAATTTTCATTTTTTTGGCTCTGTGGATTTGAAATGAAACAACCGAGATGCAAGTGCAGACTTTCAGCTTTAATTCAAGGGGTTGAACAAAAATATTGAATGAAACGTTTAGGAATTGCAACCATTTTCATACACATTCCCCTTATTTCAGGGGCTCAAATGTAATTGGCCAAATTAACACAATCATAAATAAAATGTTCATTTTTAATACTTTGTCGAGAATCCTTTGCAGGCAATGACTGCTTGAGGTCTGGAACACATGGACATCACCAAACGCTGGGTTTCCTCCTTTGTGATGCTTTGCCAGGCTTTGCCAGGCTTTGCCAGGCCTTTACTGCAGCTGTCTTCAAACTGCTCAAACCACCAACAGCAAAGGAGTTCAATGTGGTATCCAATGCTGTTGATTATCATTGCCAGAGCCTAATAGTCATATGTTTGCATGTGAGCTTATATAGATGCTGGTAAAAAATCTTGATGGTAGTCACAGCAAAAACTGCACTCCTATATCACAAGTGAGTATATAACTTCACAGCAGATAATAACATCCAATTCACAGTCCTGATGGCAATCCTAAACCCAGATAAAGTCCAATGAGGCAATGCAGGATAAAGTAATGAAGGTAGAGAGTAATACTCACTGAGTTAGACTATCAAAATAGGCTCCAGCTTGCGTGCATCTCCTGGGGAAGTAAATAGTGCAGAGGGTTTCCATGATGAACCGACAGGAACCAGGAAACCAGAAAAGCACAGCAACAAAAAAACGGGGACCAACTATTGATGTGCCGTAATATCAAGGATTATTTAATCAAAATAAAATAAACAGGAACATATGGGTGGGCTGAAGTAATTCTCGAACGAGTTTCGCGCTCTTGCTCTTACGCAAATTTATTTATAGGTTTATGGGAAGCACAGCACATTTATCACTGTAATAATTTATTTCGTACTAATATTATATTCTTTAAGAGATATATTGATGATCCCATAATTATATGGGATGGTGATGAAGCATTACTCATATCCTTTATTGATATATTGAATAAAAATTATTTAAATATCAGGTTCACATATGAGCACAATATAAATCATATTTATTACCTAGACCTACTCCTATACATTGACCATACTATGACTATTCAAACACTCATTTTCAGAATACCTAATTCCAGAAATACCCTACTTTGTGCTCAAAGTTGCCACCCACGTTCACTTGTTAAAAGTATTCCCAAAGCTCAGTTCATCAGGTTTAAGAGATTGTGTTCTGATAATGATAGTTTCCTTCAACAGTCAAGGGAACTATCTGAGAGATTTATAGCCAGAGGCTATAGCAATACTGACATTCAATCTGCTTTTGATTCCGCGAACTCTATTGATAGAAAAACACTTATAAAAAAGAGGAAACCATCGAGTCGTAAAGATAAGTTTAAATCTTTTTCTAATGACAAGGATATAAGTGCATTATTTATTACAACTTATAATCGACAATCTCGGTTAATATGTGATATATTCTATAAACTTTGGCAAACATTGTCTTTGGTTGAAAGACATTTTTAAATTTATTAAAGGCGGGCCAAGATTTATTTATTGTAAGGCTAAAACACTTGCTTCTCACCTTTCACCCAGCTTGTTTGACTCTCGTTCAGAATATTCACAGGTACGAGGGATACCCAAAGGTTTGTTTGCCTGTGGTAATTGCTCTATGTGCAAATATGCTAATACCACTAAAGTCATAGGGGGCTATGCACTAAGCTCAATGGCCTTGCGTTCTGATTTGGCCAAAAAACAGGTTCGTTAAAAAGTGAGGCCGGGGACGCGATTCACTAAGGCCTTGAGCCCATTTTTTAACGTACCTGCTCAAAATAGCTCAGAACAGCCACAGCGTACGTGTTGCTTTGTTTCCCCCTACTAGCGTTCTTAACCTTTACGTACGCTAGCTGATAGAAAAAAAAGCTGCATGTAACATTTGCATGGAGATTCTGCATCTCCATGCAAGACTGTTACAGGCGATCGTACACTAATTAAATACATTTTAATAATAGTGTACATGAGCAGGGGGTCTCAGGACCTGAACCGCATTGGTTTCATGTCCGAAGGACCCCCTACTTCAGGAGATATAGGCCTAACGGAGATATAACCCGTTATGGGTTTCCGGTATCCCATGCAGTTTAAAGCTCACGCGTCACGTGACCGGGACATTTAAATTCTGCAAGGGATACCGGCAAGCCATAAAGGGGCCTATATCTCCTGAAGTAGGGGTCCCCGAGGCTGAAACCAATGCGGTTCAGCTCAGGAGACCCCCTGCACATCTACACTAGTATTAAAACACACATAACAATAAATAATAATTCATTACCGTAGCGGCTATCCGCTATGGTAATGAAGCTGCTTTAATGTATTTTTAATAATAGTGTGCAGGAGATTTCTGCCTCAGAGACCCCCTGCTTCCCGAGTTATAGGCCCCGGTATGGGTCATCGGGTGCCAGTGTCGCCGCCATCTTTATAGCGTCCAAGACACGATGTGGGCTCTATAAAGATGGCGTCCACACTGGCACCGATGCCCCAAACCGGGGCCTGTAACTCGGGAAGCAGGGTCTCTGAGGCAGAAATCAATGTGGTTCAGCTCAGGGGACCCCCTGCTCCCGCACACTATTATTAAAATTTACATTAATGCAGCTTCATTAACAATGAAGGGGTTAAGGCACATTAGCATGTTTATTGGGGACAATTTCCCCCAATAAACAACACACATCCCCTCTGCCCCCTAACACATACAGTACTGTAATGGGCAAAATTACTATTATCCACATATGGATAATAATGCATTTGCCCATTTTAAATATATATAAATTACAATAAATACAGTCAATATATATGACACTTACCTTTTACAGGCACCCACGATGAAGGCCGTCTCCATCCTCATCTTCATCCTGCCCATGCCCCTCCGGTGCTGCAAAACATGCACAACAATCACAATAGCCAATGTAATGTCCCCTAACACCTTAATCACCATAGCGGTTATTAACCGCTACAGTCATTAAGGGGTTAACCCACCTTCACCCACCACTCGGTAGGCCTACATACCCACCCCCACTAACCCCCCCACCCCGTGAGTCCTAACCACAATCACCCACTACCCAGCCGGGAGGCCTACCCACATACCCTTGGGGCCAATACCCCCTTCCCCCACAATAAAAACAATACACAGTCCCACAATAAACATCATTATATTTATTAAATACATAACCCACCCCCTGTGCCCCCCCATAAATACATGATTTATTCCTTTACATACAGGGTTCATAACCCAAGCCCACGTGAGTCTCCGGTGGTCCTGACGGGTCACCTCACAGACCTACAGGTTACCAGCAACTTGTTTCATGCAGGTTCTGGAGGCCTGTTGGTGAGTCCCGCCAGGTGCCATGGCCCACCAGCTGGTCTCCGCGGGTCACCGTGGGCCACAATTGGGTCCCCACGGTAGGCCCGTGGATGTCTGGTGGGCCCCGGGTCAGACCCACAGGTGTCTGAGGGGCCTCGGGTGGTTCCCATGGGGGTCTGGGGACCCACGGGTGGGCATTACGGGTCCGCGGTGCCCCCACAGATGTGGGGCCACCGGTTCTTCCCCGCGCACTACGGGTCCGCAGTGCCCCCACAGATGTGGGGCCACCGGTTCTTCCCCGCAGGTGTCCCCCGTGGACCACGCAGCCTGGTACCCGTGAGATACCCGAGGATACCTCAGGTGGTCTCCAGAGGTCTCACGCAGACCAAAGGAACCAACCCTGTATGTAAAAAAAATAAACCGGACCTATACATTCAATACATCACTCCCCCCCCCCCAACACACACAGTACAATAATGTGCAAAATAACTATTATAATATGGATAATAGATTATTTGCCCATTATGAAACACATAAAACATGCATAAATCAAAACATGAATTTTTAATCTTAAAATCACCACATTGCATGTTACAATAAATCCAGCATTGATTGTAAATATAGGTAGAAAAAATTAGGGTGCTCAAACCCAGATAAAATCCATCCAACTCAGTGGACCATAAATCATAACCCTGGAGATACCAATGGGAGTGGGTGGGTGCAACATAGACTTGTAAGCATTAATGACAATTGTCAAACTTAACCATGACGGTCTAAACCCATAAAGAAACCCACTCACGTCATCTCCAGGGGTGTTAAGCAGGCGTGCCAGCCATGAAGGATCCACAATCCAGGTGAAGGCAGAAGAAAAAGACGAATGGCGCACAGCCAGAGAGCCAGGTGTAGGATAAAACTGCTATTCTTTATTCGTGCATGCAGGAAGACAGGTACGTCACAGATGACGTCACGCGCATGCGCACTGGGTGGCGGCGGCGATTTTGCACAGATTTTCTAAATTTACCAATTATCAATCAGGTACATAAGGGGCCTTATCCTAACACATCCCATACTCCTTGATAAAGGACCCCCAGGTCCGAAACGCGTAGGAGGCTCCTGTTTTTGTCCCCCAAGGGGGTTACCTGTCTTCCTGCATGCACGAATAAAGAATAGCAGTTTTATCCTACACCTGGCTCTCTGGCTGTGCGCCATTCGTCTTTTTCTTTTGATTGTAAATATAAACCAACAAACCAGCAGCTACACAAATGTATATGAAATGTCACACAATTGCATTGAGTGTGTACATTATGCAATTAATCTGTGCATCATGTAACACTATGCAAATTATATGTAACAATAAAATACACTATGAACAATGTCCCCTAACCAGCAGTGCCATCATGAAAATCAAATAGAAACTAAGCAACATCAATACAATTAGCAATCAATTAATCCATTTCCTCAAACAATTACAATACAATACAAATCAATTATACAATTCCCTATTCAATTCCTAAAGCCAAACCATTGCCAAAAGAATTCTAATTTAAAGTAACCACCATCATTCTAAATCTAAATACAAATTACATTATTCACAACAATGACAAAATAAAGCTGATAAATACATTAGCTATACATGAAAAGAACATAAACATTAGCAAAACAATCAATTATTATCCCTGTATGTCTATCCATATAGATAGATAAACATAACATACAGGGGCAATAATAGAGCATAAAATACAATGCATTTACATACAAAAATCACATAGAATACACCCATTCAGTGTCCGTGAATGTATGTATAGACATAGGTACATAGATACATTCACGGGCATTAAATGGGACTGAAAAAAATAAAAGACATGAATCAAAAATCAAAAAAACCTGTAAAAGTAAAAATAATAAACTTTTCTTTTGTTTACTCACCATTAGATGCCCACTCACCGAAATCCAGGCGACCCGGAAGCACAGGAACCAATCCACAGGTAAACCATAAAATAAAAAACCCTTACAATCCACGTCTGTGTCTTCTTTCTTCTATTTGTAATCCTTCCCGTCAGGCTTGGGGTCTTCTTTTCTTCTTTGGGGTCTTCTCCGTCTTCTTTTGTCTTCTTCCGTCTTCTTTTGCCACGCCCTTCTTTTTTTCTTAGGAGGGGAGGTGATCCCTCCTCGGCGACTGGCTTCAAAATGAGGCAACATAGGCTTTTATAGGCCTATGACGTCCCATTTTGGTCAAATGTTTCCCACGGTCTTGATTGGGCCGTGAAAAACATGTGATTTGGCCGAAAGAAAAAAAATTATGACGTCATTTAAAGGCAATGAAAGCACAGCCAATCAGAATGGCTGTGCTTCAATTGCCTTTAAGATGACGTCATGAAAAGAAAGATGGCTGGCCTCACATGGTACGGTAGCTAATCAGAGCGTGGGAAATACATCCCAACTCTGATTGGCTCTAGTACCATGTAACAGGCTTTAAATGATGTCACATCCGTTCTCCACCAAGCCTCTGTCACATGGTATACTAGAGCCAATCAGAGTTGGGATGGAGTTCCCACGCTCTGATTGGCTACCGTACCATGTGTCGCCGGCCATCTTTCTTTTGATGACGTCATCTTAAAGGCAATTGAAGCACAGCCATTCTGATTGGCTGTGCTTTCATTGCCTTTAAATGATGTCATCATTTTTTTTTTCTCGGCCAAATCACATGTTTTCCACGGCCCAATCAGGACCGTGGGAAACATTTGACCAAAATGTGACGTCATAGGCCTATAAAAGCCTATGTCACCTCATTTTGAAGCCAGTCGCCGAGGAGGGAACACCTCCCCTCCCAAGAAGAAAAGAAGGGCGTGGCGGAAGAAGACGGAGAAGACCCCAAAGAAGAAAAGAAGACCCCAAGCCTGACGGGAAGGATTACAAATAGAAGAAAAAAGACACAGACGTGGATTGTAAGGGTTTTTTATTTTATGGTTTACCTGTGGATTGGTTCTTGTGCTTCCGGGTCGCCTGGATTTCGGTGAGTGGGCATCTAATGGTGAGTAAACAAAAGAAAAGTTTATTATTTTTACTTTTACAGGTTTTTTTGATTTTTGATTCATGTCTTTTATTTTTTCAGTCCGATTTAATGCCCGTGAATGTATCTATGTACCTATGTATATACATACATTCACGGACACTGAATGGGTGTATTCTATGTGATTTTTGTATGTAAATGCATTGTATTTTATGCTCTATTATTGCCCCTGTATGTTATGTTTATCTATCTATATGGATAGACATACAGGGATAATAATTGATTGTTTTGCTAATGTTTATGTTCTTTTCATGTATGGCTAATGTATTTATCAGCTTTATTTTGTCATTGTTGTGAATAATGTAATTTGTATTTAGTGACATGTTATTTGTAATGGCTTATTTCTGGTAGTTAGATTAGAATGATGGTGGTTACTTTAAATTAGAATTCTTTTGGCAATGGTTTGGCTTTAGGAATTGAATAGGGAATTGTATAATTGATTTGTATTGTATTGTAATTGTTTGAGGAAATGGATTAATTGATTGATGCTAATTGTATTGATGTTGCTTAGTTTCTATTTGATTTTCATGATGGCATTGCAAGTTAGGGGTAATGTTAATAGTGTATTTTATTGTTACATATATTTTGCATAGTGTTACATGATGCACAGATTAATTGCATCATGTACACACAATGCAATTGTGTGACATTTCATATACATTTGTGTAGCTGCTGGTTTGTTGGGTTATATTTACAATCGATGCTGGATTTATTGTAACATGCAATGTGGTGATTTTACGATAAAAAATTCATGTTTTGATTTATGCATGTTTTATGTGTTTCATAATGGGCAAATAATCTATTATCCATATCTGGATAATAGTTATTTTGCACATTATTGTACTGTATGTGTTGGGGGGGGAGTGATGTATTGAATGTATAGGTCCGGTTTATTTTTTTTACATACAGGGTTGGTTCCTTTGGTCTGCGTGAGACCTCTGGAGACCACCTGAGGTATCCTCTGGTATTTCACGGGTATCAGGCTGCGTGGTCCACGGGGGACACCTGCGGGGAAGAACCGGTGGCCCCACATCTGTGGGGGCACCGCAGACCCGTAGTGTGCAGGGAAGAACCGGTGGCCCCACATCTGTGGAGGCATCGTGGACCCGTAGTGCCCACCCGTGGGTCCCCAGACCCACGTGGGAACCACCCGAGGCCCCTCCTACACCTGTGGGTCTGACCCGGGGCTCCAAGACATCCGCGGGCCTACCGTGGGGACCCAATTGTGGCCCACGGTGACCCGCGGAGACCAGCTGGTGGGCCATGGCACCTGGCGGGACACACAAACAGGCCTCTAGAACCTGTATGAAACAAGATGCTGGTAACCTGTAGGTCTGTGAGGTGACCCGTCAGGCCCACTGGGGACTCACGTGGGCCTGGGGTATGAACCCTGTATGTAAAAGAATAAATCATGTATTTATGGGGGGGCACAGGGGGTGGGTTATGTATTTAATAAATAGAATGATGCTTATTGTGGGGCAGTGTATTGTTTTTATTGTGGGTACTGGGGGTGGGGGGAGGGGGTATTGGCCCCAAGGGTATGTGGGTAGGTCTCCCAGCTGGGTAGTGGGTGAGGGTGGTTAGGCCTCACAGGGTGGGAGGGTTAGTGGGGGAGGGTATGTAGACCTCCCGAGTTGTGGGTGAGGGTGGGTTAACTCCTTAATGACTAGCGTCAGAGTATCTTTTTGCTGATGTTCATTTTTTTGATTTAATAAAGTTTTCTACTTTTCCAATGCATCTGTCTGTTTGGAGGAGCTGTGACCACTGAGTCACTCATTTTTTACTTCCCCTTGTTGTCACATATGGCCGGAGCACGCCGACAACACGAGCAGCCTGAAACCACGCTGCTCAATTATCAGCTTTAGTCCAGAGACGGATGAACTTCCTATAGCTTTTATAGCAACATTTCATGAAGATGTGGTGTCTTTCTCCTTGTTCTATGTTTGGGGAGGTACCCGGGCGCTATCTCTGTTTGTCTTATTTGATCTGTGGAAGTGTATATGGAGAATGGTGTTATACTGCCTGTAAGTGATTTTCAGGTGATGTCCTCTTGTGACTCGGAACCCCAGCAGGATCTATCCAGGACCCTTGTAGGCAATGAATATAAAAAGGGGGATGGGGGAGCACAATCGTCGTAAACAGGCAACAGTATGGATCTAATGAATGCTCTTAATGTGAAGCAGTTGTTACCATGAGCAAATTAGGTAGCTCAGGTGGCTAATGTCTAATTGGAAGGGAAGACACACATAGGTTTGTATGTATTAATGAGTTGGTAAGATAAAAGTATATATAACTTACACGGCCTTGTGTAAGCTCAGTCACATCAAGGTTTCTTTGGGGATCCCGTGTTCTGCGGTTGATGCTTTTCTTCTTGCGGTGTAGATACTTCTTCTTGTTGTCTATGCCGTTATCTTCATTAGTTCCAGGTGCCGCTCCAGGGGGATTTCCTCTCGTATAAACAGAGAAGGGGGATAGGATTAAAACATATACATATATACGTTAATAGGGGGGAAGGGTGACGTGGCTATAAACCAATGGACAATATGATAATCTAGCACTCACACGGGCTAATGTGAGTGTGTTCTTATCTTGGTATCTTGCTCATGTAGGGTTATTACCCGATCGGAGGCAAGTGATGAAAGGGTGGGGTATAAGGTTATAAAAAGTGAAAATATATCTCAATACTCACACGGGCCAGTGTGAGTACACACTCCTAGCGGTATCTTTCTTCTTCTATTGCTGGTACAGCTGAAGTGAAGATGGGAAGAACACATACAAAGGACACTAGGGTCTTCAGGGTAAAACTAATTTTAATGAATATAAAAACACAAAAGGTAAAAAACAGAAACCAAGCGTTTCTGTGGGACAGTAAAAGCAAGGGAGGGGACAGTGGGGTGTATGGTGGTAGGGGGTCTCCTCTTCCGCGTCCGGATGGGGAGCTACAACTACACCTCTGTCTCCTCTGTATAGTGCTGCAAAGTATTCCAGATGAAAGAGCAACGCGTTTCGTCCAAGTACTGGACTTCCTCAGGCTCCGATCGGGTAATAACCCTACATGAGCAAGATACCAAGATAAGAACACACTCACATTAGCCCGTGTGAGTGCTAGATTATCATATTGTCCATTGGTTTATAGCCACGTCACCCTTCCCCCCTATTAACGTATATATGTATATGTTTTAATCCTATCCCCCTTCTCTGTTTATACGAGAGGAAATCCCCCTGGAGCGGCACCTGGAACTAATGAAGATAACGGCATAGACAACAAGAAGAAGTAACTACACCGCAAGAAGAAAAGCATCAACCGCAGAACACGGGATCCCCAAAGAAACCTTGATGTGACTGAGCTTACACAAGGCCGTGTAAGTTATATATACTTTTATCTTACCAACTCATTAATACATACAAACCTATGTGTGTCTTCCCTTCCAATTAGACATTAGCCACCTGAGCTACCTAATTTGCTCATGGTAACAACTGCTTCACATTAAGAGCATTCATTAGATCCATACTGTTGCCTGTTTACGACGATTGTGCTCCCCCATCCCCCTCCTTGTTCTATGGTCTGATATATTTACAGCCTTGGTCGTAGCCTCAGGTACATTTGGGGGTCATTCCCCATTTTTTCTTTTTGGCAGAACTTGCCACCCCTATATTTCAGCCAAATAAAAGAATTTCGTTCTGCCCTTGCAGAATTAGTTTCCAATTCCTTAGATCTAACGAAATCCTGAGCGGGGTACAAATCTGTGATGGTGATAAAACTCCTCTTAACCCCCGCCCGCTCCTCCTGATGTTACAGCAAAAAACCACTCCCCATGAGCCTGTACAAGCTTATAATACCTTCAAAACCCTATCTGGGTAATTGGGAACCAATCTTGGCGTGTGAGACAAATTCTGCCCTATTGCCAGTTGTCTTGGTAACCGGGCAACCAGATTCACCCACGTCCCCCTGCTTAGCATGCCTGCCAAACCCCCTTTGCTCCGTGATAGAATATCTGGCTCTTATCAGAGAATCCCCTCAGTTGCTGGCCAGCTGGTATTTTTGTATACATCCTGGAATGCATCTCCCCATGGTCCCTTAGAAGCCAGGCATTTGGATATGCATACCTGCCCCCCTTGTATGGTGGGTCGTAAACTAGCAGGGTGAATCTTTTAATGTATCCTGTCCCCTGCCTGTCATGTAAATCCCCCCACCTCACATAACTGTAAAAGTACCTACACAAGGGCCATGCCCATTTATGCATTTATACACATGGTACTATTAATGAAATCATAACAGTCTACATGTCTCTCTCCTGATCATTTGCATACAAAAATTAGAACATTAGGACATTCCTAATGAAAGTTATACCGTTAATTGGATAAGCTTTTTGATCTGGGCTTTAAATGGTATCTTCCCCATCGTAAGCGTACTTCTCCAATTAACCCCTTAAACACAGGCTAGCAGCCTTTATAAAACTGCAGTCAGCCCTAGACCGCAGAGCTGACACTTTAAACACACATTTGATGACTCGGGGGTTACTTTGCCGGGCAACCTGCCTTTAATTGATGGCATTGTCACATCTACCTCAAGGGTGAATGGTAGTTTGGGATCCGGATGTAGGAGGATGGATGCGGAGACAAAGTCGTTTTTTAATTGATCGAAAGCTTGAATGGCAGCTGATGACAAGGAGGCAGGATCCGCACCTTTCTTTGTCAACGCTGTACTGGGAGCTACCACAGAGGAAACATTTTTAATAAACCTGCTGTAATAATTGGAGAAGCCCAGGAAGCATTGTGCAGCCTTCAAAGTAGTAGGACGAGGCCAATCCAGTACCGCCTTCACTTTAGCTGGATCCATGGTGAGACCTGTGTCAGAGATTATGTACCCCAGGAATGTTGTGGATGTTTGATGAAAGTGACATTTTTAGTCACTCTAGTTTAGCAAAGAGGTGGTTCTCACAAAGACGTTGAAGTACCTGTTTGACACGTCTGATGTGTTCTTGGACAGATTTTGAAAAAATCATTATGTCATCTAAGTAAACAATAAAAAACTGATTGAGAAGGTCCCTGAAAATCTCATTGATGAAGTCTTGAAAGACAGCAGGGGCATTGCAGAGACCGAAGGGCATGACAAGGTATTCATAGTGACCATCGCGTGTGTTAAAGGCCTTTTTCAATTTGTTCCCCTGACGAATTCTCACCAAATTGTAGGCCCCGCTCAAGTCCAATTTAGTGAAAATGGTAGCCCCTTGAAGGCGATCAAAGAGTTCAGAAATCAAAGGCAAAGGATAGCGATTCTTAACGGTGATCTTGTTAAGGCCTCTATAATCGATGCAATGAAGCAAGGATCCATCTTTCTTTTTTACGAAAAAGAAGTCTGCACAAGCTGTGGAAGAGGATTTCCAGATGAAGCCTTTCTGCAGGTTGTCCTGGATATATTCCCTCATGGCCTTGGTCTCTGGAAGAGAGAGTGGATATGAATCTCCCCTAGGAGGGACGGAACCGGGAAGAAGGTCAATGGGACAATCGAAAGGACGATGGGGTGGCTCTGATCGCGCCTTGTCGAATACATCGCGGAAATCCCTGTAAACCTCGGGATACTCCCATTACCAGCCTATCACCCCAAAGTCTCAGAAAGTACCTTAAGCAGGTGGCCCTCCATGTCAGTCTCTGGCAGGTTCCTGTGTCCTCTGTGTCCAGGAAATATAGGTCTCTGGATGTCTGGGTGGCTTGATCTCAGCACAGCCTTTGTGCCCAAGACAGTGTCGGTGTGCATGCTTCTCTGCTCTCCTTCTGTCAACCCAAATGTGAGCTAAGGAATCTCTCTCCTGTTTCTTACATCAGGCTTTTCTAAAAGTCCTAATTAGCCAGGTGGAGTCTGGTCGATTGCCTGTGTGCAATTAACCAGCACACTGCTGGATTTAGAGGCAGTTTCTCTCAAACAGAGATAATTCCCTGTTACAGTTCCTAACATACAAATTGTATCCACCATGCGAGCGCACAAAGACGGCCAAATACACACGGTTTTGTGGGGTAGCTAGCCGGCCTTCACCTTTATTATGTGAGGCCACCTACCCCTACTGTCACATTTGAGTTTCCTAATATGGCAGAAACCTATTCCAGCTTCACATTGCAAAGCCACTATAACCATCCTCACACTGATGAGACCCGCAAGGTCGAAATAGCTGTCTGTGAGTAGGTTTACTGGCTATGCACTTCTATGCTGTAAAGTTATATAATACAGCAAGCATAAGCTTATAGTGGTATGATAAAATGATAAAATGGTATTGAAGCAAAAGGTGAGAGTGTGCGCTCATTTTTATGTAATTTCCCAAAATCCCTGTATGCAGTGGAAGCGCTGTATGCTAAGAAATAATGGGGAAAAGCAGGGTTGTAGACCTGTCTGAGACATGTGAATGTTTTTATTTGCTGTATGCTAAATATGAAATAAACCAAAAAGGTCTGAGGTTTCCCAACAGATGGAAATATTGGCAAACTAGTTGGGCCAAGTAATTCTTATCTGCTGTCCATTTCAATGTTTCTAATATATGGTTGAATGCTTTCGCATTATTTTTTAATTCCAGTATATGCTGTTGTGTGTATATGCACTTTTTCAAAAGCTAACATCTTCCTAACTAAACCATAATTTGCTCTTTCCTTTTTTTAAATCTTTTTATTGAATACGGTCTCCGTAGTTTTTTTGCTGCTTTAGCACAGTGCAGCATTTTTGTCTATGGGGAAATGTCTGAGGTGAGCCAGATGAGCCTGCAGGAATTTGATTGGTCAGCAATCTGAGGTATTTACAGTTGCACAATGCTGACAGCACCACTAGGCAACTGAACTCTGCATGCCGCCAAACATTTAGATCAAAGGCTCAGCATCCAGACTATGAGAGTGTGGTTACATAAAACCAATGTCCAATATCCAACATCTGATAGATGTTGATAGTTTGTGTTTTTAACAATATACATTGTTATGTCTTTGTAAAAAGAAATACTATGCAAGACAAAAAAAGTTTGTGTCTCTCAATAAATGAAAAGTAATGAGTCCAAATACATAAGGAATGGACAAGCGTTTTATAGACCCCATGAATATATTGTGGGCAAACAAGATTGATACCGCATACACGCCTAGCAATTAAAAGTACCCAATAAGGACCGGCCTGTTAATACCCTGTGGTATTTGCTGGTGGTGCTCCAGGGAAAAATAATGTATAGCAAGAACGAAGAGAAAAAATCCCTCGGGAGCACACGAGTTACCAAAATATAAACATTAATTTATTGAATGAACAAATGATAAAAACAGGGGAGAAAGAATATAAAATGCGGGGACACCCCTTAATGACTCCAAGATGGACCCACAACGATAAGGAACAAGAGACCACCACATACTGGACAAGGATGTGACTACAGCTGATACTGATCAAATCAGCACAAAAAAGCATACTGGTAAGATGGAACACAATGGGTTAAAGCCGGCAAGAGATGTACTGCGGTCCAACCCAGATAATAGAACAGCTAATTATAAGTCTATTAGCGTGATCTAACCATCATATATAATATAACCAACCAGACACAAAGTTGTGTCAGATATAAATTGTAAACATATGTATTCAACACTGCACATTTGGTGAAGAAACACATTAACAAAAGTTTGCAGTTATGTGCATACCGAGTAGAGTCACAAGTAAACAATGTAACAGCACAAGCTAAATATATCAGAGCTAGTGCTAAACAGGGGGGAGCATGAATACAGATGCTAAACCTTCAAAAATGATATACTGAAAAGCATCTATGCAGGGAATTACATTATATCCCACCCACTGCAAGATTTGAATGGTAAATCCCACAACTAATATTAAAATGTGGCTGGTAACATTGCAGAAAAAGAACATAAAAAGTCCAGTTGGTATTGCTCATATAGTGTCAAGATATTAGCCAACAAGTTCTTAGCATGATGATGCAAGAATACACTTTGAAAGTGTCCAAAAGACAAAATAGAGTGGTCATTTGCAATGGTTAATAATTGACAAGTTCCGTTGGTGGGTCACTATACATCCCTATGAATATGTGTTGAGGAAACATAAATACGTGAGTCCCTCCATGGGGAAAGAAGCAAGTTGTCTACCATAAAGCCCCCACTCCATGTATATATATCAATGCTTTGGAATGAGAGAACATGGTCGGAATCCCAGTGCCAATCTATAGTAACCCCGGCAAAGCTGCTTTATCATTATATCTGATTCATTGAAAGGATATAAATCCTATTGCATTTACGGTAATTTAAAAAAAAACAAAAACTTTTTTCATTAATATCTTATTTGTTATTTGCCCCAATTTCTGCACCAGTTTTCAACCCAGAACACTTTGATAAACATTCATCTTCTGGTCTTGGGTGGAGTTCGTTTAGATATCTACTGTAATTACTGAGCAACGTTCTTTGGACTTTGTTGATGAGTAGATCTATATTACTAACTTTGTATTTTGTAACTGTGTTGTAAATAGCGAGATATGCAATTATTATTATTTTTTAATTCACCTGAAAAGCATTTATCATTTAAAATATGTTTCTAAAAGTCAAACTGAAAAGAGCACAATAATAACAGTTATAACCTAAAGGTTTAGAATGCTCAGTAATTACGTTTAGTAATTGGTTGAAATTCTGGGAATTAATGGCTTAGTAATGCCTCAGAATTGGTACCAGCAACAGTTGCTAACTTTGCTATACATGGTAACATTAGCATGCAGATGCAAAGCCAGGTGATTTACTGGTGGAGGATCCTTGACGCCCTTCACCACATGGAGTGGCATCAGATCGGGACTCAGTCTCTGAGTGTTGACGTTGGTGGATCTCCGTAGGTGCATAATGATGCATCATTACTACAGAGAGTCAATTTCAACAATCCTTTAGACCGACTCACATGAATCTTTTACCCACATAAATGCCAAACTATGAAAACTTCTATATTAAAAATAAAATTTTTACAATTGACATTTATTCTTGTAATGATTATGGCAGAAAATATTAGGTATTTTAATCAATCGGGCACATCAGAGGTTAATGTTAAGTTGCAAATTGTCTTAAAAATACAAGAATTGGTCTGATTGGGATCAAGACCTTCATAGTTATGTTTGTCAATGTGACGGTAGTGGTAGCCAACCTCACATAATAAAGGAGAAGTCCGGCTGGCTGCCCCAATACCGTGTGTAAAGGCCGCCTCTGTGAGGCTCATTTGACCTGGATGCAATGTTTTGTGTAACCCCTTCCAGAAAAGAACTAATCACTGTGTGATGTCTGGAAGGGGGAAAACTGTATAAATTGGGGAACTGGGACTGTAACATAAAAAAACACTTTTATTCCCGTTGTTAACATGTTCCCCCCCCACAGATTGCAAGCCAGTTTGTGATTTGTGTTGCCAGCATTTCTCCGCGTGCAGACCCCAGGTCATGACAAAGGCTGGGAGCGGCTAAGTAACAGGACAATGGTGAGCAGGGAAGGGCTGATTATCAGGTCCAGGGACAGGCTCTCAGCAGGGTAGAGCCTTTGTTCCTCCGAGATGCTGTGACGCCTACCCAGTGGGAGGTATGTGATTGGCTAAGAGAACCGTTGCTGGATCTCAGTCCTGTAGGCGCGATTCTCATTGGCCAGTTCGAATTTCCCGCTCACCAGCATCTCCCTCCTTGAGGGTCAGTTCAGAGTGCGTAAGCCGGACCCCTCCTCTGATTGGTGCAGCCGGACGAGCCCTCATCCTCTGATTGGCTGCAGCCTCATGATCCGTGCTCTGATTGGCCGGCGGCTCCTGCTCCATGAAAAGTATAGCAGCCAAGGGCTATGTATGGAGTGCGGACAATCAGAGAACCAGAACAGTTTGGGAGTTGATCAGAGACACGGCTGACAGGATTTTTTAAAGTGCTTTGTGTGGAATAGCACTGAGAAGCACTGAGAAGCCAGGGAAGAAGACGTTCAGGGCAAGCCTTCTGAAGCAGGCTCCTGCACCTAGTTGAGGCTAGTTTCTTGCCCCGGGGCCCCCAGTTGGCAAGTGTTTCATTGTGACTGTGTATTTTGTGTGTTTGCTGGCTTGCCAGAATAAACTTTTGTTTATTCTATTATTGTGTCCTGTCTGGTGATAGTGATCCCGGTGGTTTTAGTGTTCAAAGTTCTGGTCCCCTGTGACAGTAAATATCTGTCAGTGGGGGGATTGAAATGGTGTTGCACTTCCCTGACAGGGGGGATAAATGAAAAACTTTTAAATGTACCTTGAAAGGTATTCTTAAGGTGATTTCTGGAATACCTGGGGGTGTAGCCAAGATGACAGCCCAAAGGTTTGGGTAAAGTTACTAAATACCCTTTGTGGATAGGGTTTGAAATGCCACCTTAATCCTTCATGCAGTGCACATTAATAAACAAAAAAGTGATCCTGTTATGGTTGGACTCACAATGCATTAATGGTCTTTATTGAAGTCACAATTTAGAGATAAGTGGATGGAGTTGCATGGATGTTGCCTAACTAGTGATTCATGAAAAAAGAAAATGCAACAGTGCACAGATCCACAAAGAGACTTACATTTTATAAACCATATAAAAACTGACATCTGGAGTGTCATTTAGTTAACCAACGGATAGGTTGGTGGCCCTCCTCTCAGGGTTTAAGCTCACCCCACCCCATTTTTTAAGTAGCAGGATTTTTCATGTACTTATGCAGGACATGTCCAATGACGCCATTCTCCCCCCACAGCAGAGGTACATGAGAATTTTCACAAGTAGTGTTAGGACCTGCATACTGGTCATGCCGTGAAGTGGCTGCAGGCTTATAACGCTTTGGCCAAATGGCTTAACCAAATGACCCTTACTCATGAGAATACAAACATTGAAGTATTTAACAACATTTGTCACATTGGATGTAGCATTGGGTATTTTTGTCTTGTGTTGTATACATTTGGCCACGCTCAGTAGCACTCCTTTTGACACATATATATATATGATGTGTTCATTGAGGCTGAAAAATAACAGTCCCACTCACAGTGTCAGTGTGCAGAATTAGTCTTTAACATATTCTATTCTTTTTAAACGTGTCTCAAAGTCTAGTTTATGTTTACTAGTTTTTACAATTACCAATAACTTTGCGCTGAATAGCATAACAAGAAATATCAGCAAATACTTCATTCATTGCTCATACCTACCGGCAGGGGTGCAAATATCAATGGTGCCGCAGATGTCAAATTAAAAGGGCAATCCCTCCTAAAACGAAAATTAACTAATTTCAGTGACATGTTTAAGGAGTCCCATCTGGTTAACTGAT
This sequence comes from Ascaphus truei, assembly GCF_040206685.1. Lineage (NCBI taxonomy): Eukaryota > Metazoa > Chordata > Amphibia > Anura > Ascaphidae > Ascaphus > Ascaphus truei. The sequence goes on along the minus strand of NC_134485.1, from coordinate 116,862,611 downwards.
AACTTTTTTTTTGCCCAAATCTGGCACCTGCAGTACATGTATTTTTTATTTATTTTTTAAAGTAAGACTGGGGAAGTGTTTGATTTTTCTCTGGTTATTTCCATTTGTGTGTGATCTCACTGTGTGTTCAGCAAGAACTTGTACAGAGTTCCACCTCCACATTTCCCCTTAACTGTATTGGCTCCCTGATAAGGTGGGATCAAGGTAAATAAAGCACTTGATTGACAAACACTCTTTCCATTCAGAGGCCCCTAAAAAAATGGATGGTATCTTTTAGGGGCAGACTGTACACTGCAGAGGATGAATAAGTAGGATTTTTTTATGTTTAGAGCTGCACCTGGGGGACCCAAAAATATTCTTGCACCGGGTCTTATAGGAGAGAGAATTTTTCAGAGGTTCTGTTATAATAACTAGGCAAAGCTCCCAAAAGTTTTAGTCTTCGTAGGGTTGCCAGGTGTCCAGTATTAAACCAAACCGTCCTGTATTTGGACACTCTGTCCAGTAAAAATGAGAGATAATACTGTACATGTATGTGTCTGGTATTACCTCTCCAGACATAGTGACCTGACCAGCTTGGGGGGGGGGGGGCGTGGGATTTCCCCCAGAGAGGAGAATCAGGGCTGTTGCTAAGGGGCTGGCCAGTTTCCTCCATTTTGATTGGCTGCTGCTGGGTAATGCAGCCAATCAGGAGGTTTCAGAAGTCTGAGGGTAGGGCCAAGGATAGGAGGAAACAGTGGAGAGTGGAGAGGTGTGTGTGTCTCGAGTGTGGGGGCGAATGTCTCGAGCGCATTGCACCTTTCACCATTGTGTCCAGTATTTTTGGAGAAGCCACCTGGCAACCCTATATCCAGGAAAGCCCCCATTTGCATAGGTCTGTAGAACAGAACTAACAGGCCAGCAATACCTGTACAAAGTATAAAAGGTTATGGTTTATACCCAGTTCAGCTTTGACTCCCATTGGCTTAAATTGGATTTAACACTGGATCAGGTGGGCTAACCCATCCCGCACTTAATGAATCAGCCTGTATGTTTTCTGTTAAATAAAGTTTCACAGACAACATTTTCAGAGCAGCTCCCAAACTCTATCTAATATTGCTGCATCTCCTAAATATGTCCTGGTTGTGGCTTGGCTTACAGAAAATTGATAGCCTTATAACTAGGACCAGATATAAAGCAGTTTTTAGGAACAACTTTTTCTAAAGTATTTTAAAGAAAATTTCATCCAAATGGAAAACTCCTGAAAGTTTTGACAAATGTAACTTCATTCTACGAGTCACTTACACTGTGGAACCACACCTTCTAATTACAAGTGACTTTGTTTACAGTATGTTCTCAACTAATTATTCAATGTTTTTTATGGTGCATTTTTATGTGAAAGGAAACTACTGTACCTGTCATTTTCCATCTTTGACTGCATAAGTAATAAAATGACTTCTCACACAGCATGTTACCTTTGTGATTTTATCTGGTGTTCCTGTTCACGTGTGTACTGTATCTGAAAAGCACTTTATCATTTTCTACTATTGACTAACCTGAATACTCAAATAAGGATATCGGACCAACACCCATATGTTTAATGCAGGCAAGGCTTAGCTGTCCCTAGCTTGTGAAATTATTGAGGAAACCTGTGTAACATAAATATACATTGACTGTTGGGAGGGCCATCATAACTTTTTTCTTATTATATGAATAGAATATTCAGATATTCTGTTACCGTGTCCCAAAATAAGACTCTCCCTGAAGTAGAGATTTCGACACAGCTGTAGCCAAAATTGCTCATGTAAGAATTAGGCTGTGCATATACTGCCGGCGATGGCGATGCGACCGATGATGTCATCCGTCGCCATTGCGATAGTTGTAATTTAAGTTGGGGGAAGGCAGAGGGACGGAGAAGCTCTCTGATTGGCCACAAGGGGAGACCGTCGCTGAAAAAAATCAAATAACAGTGACTACCAGATTTTTGGTAGCGCTGCCGCATCAGAAGGAGAGCTACTTACTAGAAATTCTTTGAGCCCTGTTGAAACCTGCAAAGCTTTAAGGATTATACATATGTTTTCTTTTATATAAAGACATTAAATATATACTTGTAGAGTTACGATGCAGTCTCTTCAAATTCAAATGTTTTTTTCTTCTTTCCATTTCTAAAGAAAAATACATACTTAGTCCCATGGCACTCTGCTCTTTTACTTCTATGGCCCCTATTTAAAGCAGAAGTACCCAGAGCTGATTGCCGTCCTCTGACTTCCAAAGATCCCTGTGTTGCTGAGAGATTAAGAGTTTTTGTAGACAAAATGGCCGCCAACTTCACTCGGAAGGGCAAAAGAAAGCAACATAGTCATCAACAGATGATATCATGGTGTTCTATTCGTGAACCCATGAACATGACAAGAAAACGGCATTAAAAAAAACTTGCAACTGTCTCAGGAACTGAGGGGATCCCCAGAGGTTGGAGGATCATGGATCAGCTCTGGGGGGAGCGATGGTTCAAGTAATATTAAAAAAAATATACTGTATATAACAAAATATGGGAATTGCTGCTTTAATACATACTACTACTACTAATAATAATAATAATAATAAAAAAAAGCTGTGTGTGCTGTGCACGCGCATAGTAAGTGAAACTTCTTTGACTTTTGTCACAGAAATTGTATTTGTGTTGGTGTTGGTGATGTTTTAATTAAAAATCAAAATACAATCTCAATGACAAAACGCAAATAAATTTGACTTAGAAAGCGTGTGCTCGGCACACATCCCCTGTATTAGCTATTTGCACTAAGTGTGAATTCCGCGTGTGACAGTGTGCGCGTGACTGAGAGTGTGCGTGTGACTGAGAGTGTGCGTGTGACTGAGAGTGTGCGTGTGACTGAGAGTGTGCGTGTGACTGAGAGTGTGCGTGTGACTGAGAGTGTGCGTGTGACTGAGAGTGTGCGTGTGACTGAGCGTGTGCATTTGACTGTGCGTGTGACTGTGCGTGTGCGTGTGACTGTGCGTGTGCGTCTGACTGTGAGTGTGACTGAGTGTGCGTGTGACTGTGAGTGTGACTGAGTGTACGTGTGACTGTGAGTGTGCGTGTGAGTGTGACTGAGTGTGTGTGACTGAGTGTGCGTGTGACTGTGACTGTGTGTAGGGGTCTGGGGGGGTCAGTGTGTGGGGGTCTGGGGGGGTCAGTCAGTGTGTGTGGGGCTCTGGGGGGGTCAGTGTGTGTGGGGGTCTGGGGGGGTCAGGCAGTGTGTGTGGGGGTCTGGGGGGGTCAGGCAGTGTGTGTGGGGGTCTGTCAGTGTGTGTGAGAGTCTGGGGGGTTCAGTCAGTGTGTGTGGGGGTCTGGGGGGTTCAGTCAGTGTGTGTGGGGGTCTGGGGGGTTCAGTCAGTGTGTGTGGGGGTCTGGGGGGTTCAGTCAGTGTGTGTGGGGGTCTGGGGGGTTCAGTCAGTGTGTGCGGGGGTCTGGGGTGGTCAGTCAGTGTGTGTGGGGGTCTGGGGGGGTCAGTCAGTGTGTGCGGGGGTCTGGGGGGGTCAGTCAGTGTGTGTGGGGTTCTGGGGGGTTCAGTCAGTGTGTGTGGGTCTCTGGGGGGTCAGTCAGTGTGTGTGGGGGTCTGGGGTGGTCAGTCAGTGTGTTTGGGGGTCTGGGGGGGTCAGTCAGTGTGTGTGGGTCTCTGGGGGGTCAGTCAGTGTGTGTGGGGGTCTGGGGTGGTCAGTCAGTATGTGTGGGGGTCTGTGGGGGGTCAGTCAGTGTGTGTGGGGCTCTGGGGGGGTCAGTGTGTGTGGGGGTCTGGGGGGGTCAGGCAGTGTGTGTGGGAGTCTGGGGGGTTCAGTCAGTGTGTGTGGGGGTCTGGGGGGTTCAGTCAGTGTGTGTGGGGGTCTGGGGGGTTCAGTCAGTGTGTGTGGGGGTCTGGGGGGTTCAGTCAGTGTGTGTGGGGGTCTGGGGGGTTCAGTCAGTGTGTGCGGGGGTCTGGGGGGGTCAGTCAGTGTGTGTGGGGGTCTGGGGGGGTCAGTCAGTGTGTGCGGGGGTCTGGGGGGGTCAGTCAGTGTGTGTGGGGTTCTGGGGGGTTCAGTCAGTGTGTGTGGGTCTCTGGGGGGTCAGTCAGTGTGTGTGGGGGTCTGGGGTGGTCAGTCAGTGTGTTTGGGGGTCTGGGGGGGTCAGTCAGTGTATGTGGGGGTCTGGGGGGGTCATTCAGTGTGTGTGGGGGTCTGGGGGGGTCAGTCAGTGTGTGTGGGGGTCTGGGGGGGTCAGTCAGTGTGTGTGGGTCTCTGGGGGGTCAGTCAGTGTGTGTGGGGGTCTGGGGTGGTCAGTCAGTATGTGTAGGGGTCTGGGGGGGGTCAGTCAGTGTGTGTGGGGGTCTGGGGGGGTCAGTCAGTGTGTGTGGGGGTCTGGGGGGGTCAGTCAGTGTGTGTGGGGGTCTGGGGGGGTCTGTCAGTGTGTGGGGGGGTCAGTCAGTGTGTGGGGGGGGGTCAGTCAGTGTGTGGGGGGGTCCGTCAGTGTGTGGGGGGGTCCGGGGGGGGGTCCGCGCGGGTTGCGCCCGGGTTTTTGTACCACCGCTTCCTGGGGGGCCCGCAAACGCCCGCGTCTCTGGAGGGCTGAATGGCGCCGCTGCCAGCCGCTTCTGCGCATGCGTGGCATGGCAGCGGTAGTGGAAGTTAGGCGGGCCCATGTGTGGGCTGGGAGGGAGGTCCCATTCGGGTTAGGAAAGGGTGGGGGGGGGCTGTCCCAGTCGGGCGGTCTCTGCTGTCCCGGGCAGCAGACTGGGAACGGCAACACATGTCAACAGCCGTGGCAGCGGGCGGGGAACGGCGCCGCTGCCAACCGCTTCTGCGCATGCGTGGCTTTCCTCCAGTCCCCATGATTACTGAGCATGCGCGGCTTGGCAGCGGATGTGCGGGGGGAATGGCGGCCGTTAGGAGCGGCGCCGGCGGCTATCGCCGCCGCCGCATCTGATTTGTGGAGCGGGTGTGATGTCAGTGTTGGGGTCGGGCTGTGCCAGAACACAGCCCGGCCTCAACTGCCAGCACTGACGTCACATCCGTTTCATTTCTGTCTCCACAATCCATTTTTGCCCCATCACGAATGAGGTGCCACTAAGGAAGTTTCACTTCAATAATAATAACAATGTAATACATAATAATAAATTGTTGTTTATTAATGACCTTGAGGTTGGCATAGAGAGCAAAGTCTCCATCTTTGCTGATGATACTAAATTGTGTAAGGTAGTAGAATCAGAGCAGGATGTCATTTCTCTCCAGAAGGACTTGGAGAGACTGGAAACTTGGGCAGGTAAATTTCAGATAAGATTTAATACAGATAAATGTAAGGTTATGCTTTTGGGAAGCAAGAATAAACAGGCAACTTACAAATTAAATGGGGATACATTGGGGGAACCTTTGATGGAGAAGGATTTAGGAGTGCTTGTAGACAGCAGGCTTAGCAATAGCACCCAAAGTCATGCAGTAGCTGCAAAGGCAAACAAGATCTTATCTTGCTTTAAAGAGGCAATGGATGGAAGGTAAGTAAATATAATCATGCCACTTTATAAAGCATTGTTGAGACCACACCTTGAGTATGAAGTACAGTTTTGGGCACCACTCCTTATAAAAGACATTATGGAACCAGAGAGTGCAGAGGAGGGGATGGACAATCTAATTTATGAGGAGAGGCTAGCTAAATTAGATGTATTTACATTAGAAAAGAGGCGTCTAAAAGGGGATATGATAACGATATACAAATATATTCGTGGGCATTACAAGGAGCTTTCAAAAGAACTATTCATCCCAAGGACAGTACAAAGGACTCGGGGTCATTCCTTAAGGTTTGAGGAAAGGAGATTTCACCAGCAACAAAGGAAAGGGTTCTTTACAGTGAGGGCAGTTAAAATGTGGAATTCATTACCCATGGAGACTGTGATGGCAGATACAATAGATTTGTTCAAAAAAAAGGTTGGACATCTTTTTAGAAAGTAAAGGTATACAGTGATATACCAAATAAGTAAAAATGGGAAGGATGTTGATCCAGGGAGTAGACATACAGTGTTGAATGTATGGTGCTCAAGCACAGGGACCTATGAGGTTAATAATAAGGAGAGAAGAAGTACTGGGAAATAATAAAGGACTAAACCTTGTGGTTATTAGGGCTCCAGATACCCTGAAGGCAGGGGTAGATGCACGGGACACCCCCCCTTACCTCATTGGGCTGGCCCCCGTGAGTATACTCACAACTCTATGTCACCAGCCTTTGTCTCCAACGGCGTGCTGCTGTTCCAGTCAGGAAGTATCCAGTGCAGATTTGTGTGTGTGCAGCGCACAGCCAAAATAGGGTGATAGCAGGTCTGGCAAAAAAATCTTTATTAAATGGTCATAAAAACAGAAGGTTGCAACCAGGGAGTAATCTGATTGCCAATTCTTGGAGTCAGGAAGTAATTTATTTTTCCCCTTATGAGATATCTTTGAATGGTAAAGGCTTCTCCATTTTGACTTTATTTTTGTTAAATAAATAATGACACTGTGTAATATGTCATGTGTTGTTGTTCACCTGAGGTTGTATTTACCTCAATTTTAGACCTGCTAAGGAACAGATGATTGTTATTATGTCCTGATATGTAAAACCATAGAATTCAGAGAGGGTGTACTTTCTTTTTCACACCACTGTACATCTGTATTCCCAGTACCAGTGGTGGGATACAGCCGGTACACACCGGTTCATGCGAATCGGTTACTAAAATTTCACAAGTTTGTTGAACCGGTGCTTAATTCTCTTACCTGTGGCGGCAGGCGGCATCTACCAGCATCTTTTCCCTGCATAGCTTCTCAATATGGCCACTCGGCGTCAAATGGCACCACGTTGCCATGCCAACGGGATCGCCATGTGACGTTAATGAGGTCGTGAATCTCACTATATCAGGGTCTCTCTCTTCAGTCACTTGCTCCAAATTCAGTCATGCATGCGCTAGCTCACTAAGAAAGACTCTGACACAAGGTTCAGCTTCTATCTCAGTACATGCGTTATCCCGGGGGTAACACAGGAACTGCTGCTTTATTATTCAGCTCACAAAGTTTATATAGCATAGCATGGGGCGAGGCAGGGGTTGGGCTTAAGCCGTTTATATCTTGATCCGGGACACTCTTTCGTCTCTCATTGGTGTACATTCCTTCGTGCATGGGTGCGTGATCAGCTCGTGAGTCAGCTCGTGCTGATAAGCCAGTTGTTTGTACATCTTTCATCAGCCGGATGTCTTCATTACAGGATTATCTCAGGGTGTGTTCCCGGATACAGGCGCCATCTTTACTGTACAATATCTGCTTGCATTGCTGAGTTGGATAACTCTCGGAATAATGGATAAACATATATTCATATAATATTTTCTACCCTCACAATCCCCCCTTGAATCTATGTTTATTCGTTCACTCCCTAAGGGATACAAGCTGTCCTACGATGTGGGGAATGGGTAAAGGATTTCTTCACTTGACTACTGGCACAATACATCTCTAACAGATGTTCATACCTTCCATCAAGACTGTCAACATCGTAGGAGTCTCTCTCCCCAGATACCTTGAACCTCACAATAGAGAATTACGCATAATATATTTCTGCCTTGGGGGGCTTCGGGTAGGCATATCCGGCTTAGCTTTAGTTTGCAAAAATGATTCCAGTTCACTTCCTGTATTCATCATTGTTTCTGCTCCGACCACTTTATACATTAGTTTCCGATAAAGAGGAATGACACAGCAAAACACAAGGATAGCAAAGACAAATAAACATAACAAAATCAGTCCAATAGTCGTGAGAATTGACTTCCAACCTCCAGTCCAATCTGCCAGCCAGTTGGCCCAGCTGGTATCCACCCCTGAATTCCTCTTAACTTCTGCCGCTAGATCCCTGATCTGGTTGAGTGCTTTAACCGTCTTTCCATCTATCACAGAGTTTTCTGGGATAAACGTGCAACATTCTTCTCCAAACATTGAACATACCCCCCCTTTCTCTGCTAAAAGCATATCCAAGGCCATTCGATTCTGAAGAGTCATTCGGGTATTTGGCCCTAGTTCCTCAATTATACCTTGGAAAGCGTCCCTACTATAATTGATAAATCTCTGTTGGTTGTAATACAGATAATTGATCCAATCAACATTTTTATTAATTTGTACTTGGGGAACTATTGATGCGAATCCAGCAAAAATTTGGTCTTGGGCCTTAAATTCATCAGGGACCCCCCTTGGGACCCCTATGGCATCTCTATATACCAAATTATCACTTTGCAGGGCTGTTGCTATACTTCTTTTTGATCTTGACAGAGAGAGAGACTTCCTAAATAGGCACTGCTCTTCTGGTTCCCATGGGAGTATTCTGAAAGGCATAACTACCTTAACTAATGCACACTGTCCTTGCCACATTTGGGGTAGAATATTTCGGAGTTTACCATTTCCGCATAACCAATATATATCAAGCATATGGCCAGTGTGATCCTGGAGGTCGGCAGAAGGGGTAGACGAGTTAGAAACGCAAAACCCTGGGTTAAATCTTCCTAAGTTTGTTCCCGTATCGTTATTTGCTATAAAGCATGTATAATTTCCGTTATGTACTATAACTTCCCTAGGGGGTTTAACGCTGGTTTTCAGGGATACCAGTGGTCTTAACTCTGGACAGTCAGTAGAGTTCTTACCTCTTAATAGAGTAATCAGGCATTCTGTTTCATTGTCGGAGAGAAACAGGGGAACCGTAGTTAAATGAGCATTAGCGGCTGCACAGGCTATACAGCTGACATTCTGCCCAGAACTTTTAACCGTATATTTTACCCATTCTAGCCACAGATTCTTCCTAACATCTGTCTGTGTTTCTATTCGGAATACATCTTCCCATGTCAAGCCCGGAATAGGTAATACCTCTTGAATTCGGGCATCTAATTTTTCTTTATTAGTGGGTTGGGAGGTTGGCGACACGGGTCTATTTTTGATATCTTTGAGCTCCACTTGTCCCAATTTTTTGGTGAGAGAACCCCCGTACATGCCAAGCACATATTTTCCCATATCTCCCTCGGAAGGATTTTCCAGTTGTAAATAAAAGGGTAGACAACCTTGTCGTACTTTACCTTTGCATTTGGTAGTACCCCAAACTCCTTTAGTGAGGGTTAGACGGGTGAGGAGAGATTTGCCATTCTCATCCTTTCTATCTAGTCCCCCCTTTGGCTTATACGCCCAATCATTTCCTGTGTTCCATCCTACATTTGACCAGGAGGAGCACCATTCATTCCCTGTACTGGTGACACACAGATATATTTGGGCCTGCTTATGTATAGGGGATCTTGAATCATATGAGGGATCATAATAGTAGTTAATAGGTTTAAGGGACCAGGGCTGTGCGGACAAGAGAGAGTCCTCATAAATACCACAATTTGCGACATTACAAAAATCTGTGGTGAATGTTTGTAGAGGCAGGGAAGTGTTTACCCAGAAGGTTACTGGGGCAGTTTCAACAGTACTTATGAGCACCATAGTGAAAAGGATATACATCATGGAGCTTCAACGGGAGATTTCTTGCAGTGAGAGGCGTGGATCCAGGGTCCTTTCCCTTCAAGCTTCACTGCCGTAGGTGTTATCAGCAGGACTCGATATGGACCTTCAAATCTGGGCTCCAAACAATCGGGTCTCACGTGTTTCTTCAGATACACGCTATCCCCAGGTTGGAAGGGGTGTACTGTGTCTCCTGTGGACTCTGGAAGAGAAGCAGATACTACAGAACGAGAGTTAGACAATTCTTGCGCAAGTGAAATTACAAATTGTACTACCTTGTCCTGACCTTTTTGTAATTCCTGACTGTCTATCTCTGGTATTCTGGGAGGGGACCCAAATAGGACTTCATATGGGGTAAGCCCATGCTTGGCCTGGGGCGTGTGTCTGACATGATATAACGCTATAGGCAATAGATCTGGCCAGGGGAGGGGGTGATCTTGACTCATCTTAAGTAGTTTGGTTTTCAGTGTGCCGTTCATCCTTTCCACCTTTCCCGAACTTTGTGGGTGATAGGGAGTGTGGAGTCCTTGATGAGATCCCAACATAAACCATAGTTCCCCAAAAATAGAGGCTGTGAACGCCGGTCCTTGGTCACTTTCGATCACTTCAGGTATACCAAACCTGCATGCTATTTCGATAAGCATTTTCTTCGCTGTCACCTTTGCCGTCATATTCTTGACTGGGTAAGCTTCGGGCCATCCTGAAAACATATCCACTACTACCAATACATACTCGTATCCCCCGGCCGGGGGCATGTGAATATGGTCCACTTGGATTCTCTGCCATGGGTAGTCGGGCTTGGCTAAATGCTGGGTGGGTACGGTCTGTGTGCTGCTGGGATTACAGGTTTGACAAACCTGACAGGCTCGGTTGTATGCGGCCAATGTGGTACTGATCCCAGGAGCATAGTAGAACTTCCTTACATATGCGAGGGCTTGATTCTTTCCTCGGTGTGTGGCTCCATGTGCCCATGTTGCTACGGCTGGATACATTCTTCTTGGAAGACAGTACACATTATCCTTTTTCCACAGACCAGTTTTCTTTTCCACGGTCGCCCCATCTTTCCTCCACTGCTTCTTTTCTTCTGATAATACTTTTGCCTGTTCCTGTTGTAGTTTAACAACTGGAGGTCGTGCTGTATTAATTTCGGGAAACTCTTCAGCCTCGATTTGTGCCTCTGTTTCCTCCCGTTGTTTCTTTTCTTGTGCCCGCGTGCTTACCATTGCTACTTCCATGTCTTCCATGGCTAGCCATCTCTCTGACACAGATCCCAAGGCAGCTTGTTTGGCGGCTTGGTCAGCTAATTGATTTCCTCTTGTTTCCGTGCTGTCCACTTTTCCATGTGCCTTGACCTTGAGAACCGCTACCTGGATAGGTAGTCCCATAGCGTGCATGAGTCCTTGGAAAGTAAAAGAAAATAAAAATTGGGAGTCCACATGAAGGGGAACACTGAAAAAAGCATTGGCCAGGTCTATAACTGTGAAGAGACTGGCCTCGGGAGGGACCCCGCTGAGAAGAGTATTTGGATTGGGGACAACAGGGGTTTCCAATATGGTTGCTGCATTGACAGCACGCAGATCTTGTACCAATCGATATTTATCAGGTTGGCCTTTGACACTTTTCTTCTTGACAGGAAACAGAGGAGTATTGCAAGGTGAAGTGCAATACCTGAGCACCCCTTTCTCCAAATATGCATGAATTTGTATCTTCAAACTGGCTTCCTGTGCAGCTTTGAGAGGGTATTGCGGGATTCTTGGGTAAGGGACTCCAGATTTCAGCTGTACAACCACTGGGGGAACGGGAAGAAGCCCCACATCTTCAGGTCCCACAGACCATAAACTAGAAGAAACTTGAGGTTCAATATGGCTGGGGAAACCAGTATTTGGGTTGGATTGTTCTTGTAACAGCATCAGCGGTAAAGCTCGGATGATGCAGATATCTGGGGGGGTGTCTCCCCCTTCCGGGCGATGGAGAATAAGTTGCATGCCGCACTCATATAGAATATTTGCCCTTAGTCTTTGTAAAATATCGGACCCTAATAGATTTAGAGGGCAGGTGTTTGATACCAGAAATCTAGCAGCGACTTCTGAGAACGGTCCAAGAGGTACAGGAACAGTAAGGCGGCTGTTTTGCGGTTTTCCCTCTACCCCCATTGATGTCATCCAATCATCGGAAAGTTCTATAGTGGGGGGGAGCAATTTTTTGGATATAACGGACGTGGACGCCCCTGAGTCCACCAGGAAATCCATAGGGACCTCTGCTACTGTGAGAGTGACTTTCCCACAAACAGCAGTTTGCCCCACTGCTGCCATGGTGGTCCCAGGTTGTCCCCCCTTTCAGGACCGGGGTGGAGGTCCCTCAGGTAGTTGGTCTGGTCTGGGCTTCCTACATTCTCTCCTAACATGTCCAACTATTCCACAGTTCCAGCAGGTTGGTCCACCTTGGCTGCGGCCTCCTCCGTTTTGTCTCCGGTCTTGCCGAGGCCCATTGTTTGGGTAGTATCCTTGTTGGGGGGTGTGCTGTGGATAATAGGGAGTGTAGGCCGGGGCAGGGGCAGGGTAGGGGTATGGCTGTGGGTAAGGAGGGAAAGAAGGGGGCGGGTACGGATTATTACTGAGGGGTTGGAAAGGGGCGGGGGCAGACGGTGGAGGGAAAGAAGCGGGAGCGGGAGGTGAGGTATTAAGGGAGGGACATAAAACTGCATCTGTGCATTCATTTTCTTGCATCATTAGAGCAAGTGCTTTCTTTTTCCCTTTGTCTTTCAGTTCCTTTGCTTGTGACCGGGCAAAACCTTTAGCTACTAATATAGCGTCTTGTAATGTTCCCCCAATACAATCTGGGCGTATTGACATAATCTTGTCTTTCAGCTGTTCATTGAGTCCATCTATAAAAGCCTTAGTCAGGATCATACGGTGAGCCTTGGCTTGAGTGGCAAAGCCAAGATCTTCGAACAGTATTCTGATCCTGGAGCCGTACTGTTCCACAGATTCATCCGTTTGTTGTGTAATCTCTTGGAGTGAGCCCTGTAACTCTGTGAGTGCTTCCTGGGCCCAGAGTTTGAGTTGTTGACAATAAGTGAGTCCCGAAGAGTATGTATCAATAGGTTGTGACTGACTTAGGTCGAATGCCGGGGCCATCAGTGGCAGGAAACTGTCTGTGCATTTAATCTCCGTGAGAGATTGTAGATCCTGCCAGGTGCATCCGTAGGTTTTCTGTATCTGGCACATTCGTCTGTAGAACGGCATAGGCTGTTTCTCCGGGTCAGGTAGACCAGACACCAGAGTGGAAACTTGTGTAGGGGTGAACGTAACATACTGAAGACCAAGCTTGGGTGTGTTATGTGTCGCATTATTGGTTTGGCCTTCTGCCGTGGGCTCCGTTTTTATAGCTGATATCCCTTGGGTATGATAAATCTGGGAACCGGGAAGTGGGGGCACGGCCGAGGGCACTATATCTGAGAGTGTGCCCTTGGATTGCAAAGCTGACTGAAGGACTGGCATTCTATCGGGATCATCAGTGACTATTCTGATCTCTGAGAGTGTAGTAGGTTGGGTGGCCACAAATTCTAATATGGTAGATATGATAGTATTTACAGCAGGGTTGAGTGGGTACCTAAATAACCCCGTGGATACCAAAGGAAAAGCAACAGAGGAGATTCCGCGCTCAACACAGGCCTGGTCTGACAAATGAATAAGGGTATTCCAGACGACGGACTTTAATTGAGATTCGCATACTTCGGCAGAATCAGGGTCATACCGGGGACCTACGGCATGTATTATAAGGGCTATAGGCAAGTTACCGGGGCCAGTGACAGCAATTTGTCCCGGGGGTACTTGGCCTGTGCGTGAAATGATTAGGTTGCAATCCCGCTGCATGGAGGGGCCTGCGGCAAGAGAAATACTCCGGGCCAGTCCACTCCCGTGTTGGAGTTGGGAGTTAGCAGGGTTAACTATTACATCTACCACCGCTGTGGTTATGTCCCCAGTTCCTACAGTGACAATAACTTGCTTGCCCTGTCGTGTGACAAACGGTTTGGATAGTGCCGGAAGCCACTGTTCCGGTGCCCGGGGGAGTGTGTCAGAAAGAGGTGGTCTGGTAGGAACTACTGGCGTGGGATTGATTATGAGCGGCGGAGCCCTGGGCGTAGAGGTGGGTGGTGGATTAGGGCCTGGATATAAAGGGTCGTCAAAGTCCGCTAGATTTGATGTTTCGGACTCCGACCTACTATCAGGTCGTATTGCCTGTCGCCTTTGTTGACGCGCAGCGATGGCTTCTGGGGAAGTGAGAAATTCTTGAAGCGAGGTGAAGGGAAAAAGTACTTGTAGTGTAGACATAGCGTCATGCGTTTCACTGACCATCGGGCCTTGCGTTCCAGCAGGCTTAGGGCCTTGCGGGTCACCAGGTCCTTTTCCTGTATCCGGGCCTTGGTAAAAGGAACCGGAAGGGGTGAGGATAGGATATAGAGGGGCGGGAGGGAGCGTCTGGGCGTGAGCGGAAGGGGCGGACTTCTCGGATAAGATGGGCGGTGGGCCGGGACGGGGCACACCACAATTATAGCAGAAACTCCGCCATTCCGGGTTTTGCACACCACAATGGTGACAGACCCACCCCTTTGGACTAGGGCGGGCGCCATCTTGGTATGGCGGCGGATATGGGGTTTCCTCAGTTTTAACAAGCTTCATATATCCATATAGGGGATCAGTATTTTCTGCTCCACCCTCCCCCCGTACTTCTTCATAACCTTCATCACACAATTTTCCCGCTACTCGGAGATGAGCCTGTGCTACCTCTAAAAGACCTTTGTCTTCCAGCATTCCCCGGGATTCGGTTATCATTTTAGACCATATGCTGGGTTGTAATCTTCCCGTAGGCGGGACTCCAGCCAGTTTATATAGATTAGTAGCATGTTTGGTATATTTCTTTCCTTCTCGAGTGCGGACTAAATCTAGTGCTGTCAATGCCCCTGTGGGCAACACATGTTTTTTCTTAAATAAGTGCAACATCTCTGAATTCTCTGTTCGTCCCACTAATATCTCGTGGCCGGTCCTGTGTCACCGTCTCGAGGGAACCGCTGTTTGGTTACCGCCCTCAGACGTTGGGTCCCTGACCCCAGACACCCGGTACCGGAGACAGAGTACTACTTCGCCGTCTTGAGGGAACCACTTTTTCAGGTTACCGCCCTCAGTGCATCAGTGCCTGTCCTGTTCCCTTATCTCGGGCTGACAGCCTGCACTCTCATTCAGGGATTTTGCAATTACTGGTCAGAAAATCAATCAGACAACCCGCAGTCTATTTCCCATTAATACCCACTCGGTCACCTAAATTCCCAACACTAATGCATTAATACACATACATATATATCTCCAGTCAGCCGACAAAAATCCCACTCCACTTCGGGCTCCCACTTGCGGCACTGACTAGCATATATAACATGCAAACATTCGTACAATTTAGCAACTTATAGGTGACCACAAGCAACTGAAGAGTATGATATTTTTAACAGTTCTAAACAGAGCGCGACTCTAAAGATCACACCGTTGTATCACATCAACGTGAGTGAAAGACCTAAACAGATTATACTACCTAGGCAGCAACCCACCGACTTGTCACAGGCAAGATAACACACAAATTGTATGCAAGAGCTTACCTTGACAATGAGGGTGATCAGTCCTCGGTTCGGTGTGTCACGGTCTCTGCAGCAAAATCAGCGACAGGTCAGTCTCTCGTGGTGAGCCGGAGTCACGCTCCCCCCCTTCCACGTTGGGCGCCAAATAATGAGGTCGTGAATCTCACTATATCAGGGTCTCTCTCTTCAGTCACTTGCTCCAAATTCAGTCATGCATGCGCTAGCTCACTAAGAAAGACTCTGACACAAGGTTCAGCTTCTATCTCAGTACATGCGTTATCCCGGGGGTAACACAGGAACTGCTGCTTTATTATTCAGCTCACAAAGTTTATATAGCATAGCATGGGGCGAGGCAGGGGTTGGGCTTAAGCCGTTTATATCTTGATCCGGGACACTCTTTCGTCTCTCATTGGTGTACATTCCTTCGTGCATGGGTGCGTGATCAGCTCGTGAGTCAGCTCGTGCTGATAAGCCAGTTGTTTGTACATCTTTCATCAGCCGGATGTCTTCATTACAGGATTATCTCAGGGTGTGTTCCCGGATACAGGCGCCATCTTTACTGTACAATATCTGCTTGCATTGCTGAGTTGGATAACTCTCGGAATAATGGATAAACATATATTCATATAATATTTTCTACCCTCACAACGTAACCGCATCCCATGGCGGCTATTGGTATGGCAACGAGATGCTATAAGATGTCAATACGTTTCACAGCGTCACGTTGTCATGGCAATGAGGTGCCATGTGACGCCGCGCAGCCATTTTGAGAAGATATGCAGGTAAAAGATGCGGGTAGACGCCGTCCGCCGCCGTGAAGGTAAGAACCGGTTATTACAATTTTCAATCCCACCACTGCCTAGCACAATCCATTTACGTGCGTCCAAAAAAATTGGGAAAATTCATTTTTGACGCTGATAGCGCAGATGGAGAAATGTCAGATTAGTACATACAGGCAACATTTTAAACGAGATTTTCATGCACCAATTTTGCGCCCCAAAAACTGTTTGTGACGTTTACTGCGGATTTACTAATGTTAAGTCATCACTTATCAGGCAATGCAATGATTTGCATAGAAGTGTATGTTGTTGGTTGTTAGACATGCTAGGGTTATGCATGAAGTTTACCAATTGTTTAGTGAATGAAGGAACATGCCACTAAAGGCAAGATGTTCCTAAGTGGGGGGGCTGGGCTTAGAAAATCCCCTACTCTGTCCCAAAGTGTCCAGAAACCCTCTACCTCATTTTCCTGTGCTTCCTTTAGTCCTTTTGTGTAGTCAACCTAGTCACGTACAGACCGTTGTTGGAGCTTAAGAAGCAGTAGTACAAACGTGACGCATTACACACCCTTACAGCAGCTAAAGGGTTAACCATGTTTTGTAACGGGAGTTTAACCCAGTTTTGTCATGCCTACCACCACCTCTCATGACGGAGGGTTTTGCAATTGGTTTTTTTGACATGTGCTTTTAAAGGACCAATTCAAGCGCTTTTTACATTTTTAACACAAGATTGAAGCAGGGGGTCTCCGGACCTGATCCCCCATTAATTTCAGCTCCGTGGAACTTCTGCTTCCCGAGATACAGACCTCTGTATGGGGATCTCAGCCAATTTTAAAGCTCCCGAGTCATGCGAGCCAATGGAAAAAAGGAGAGAAAAGGGGAGAAATCCTCAGGCGCGTTCTTCTGCTTGTGGCTCCAGGATATATGTGGACGTAGAAAATAAAAGAGAGAGGGGGACCACAATGAGGGAAAATTCAACATACATTTATATCTTGATTTTGTATTTGGGGGAAATAAAAATAGGGGAGGAGACACACTCACAATAGGTATCTGGTCTTGGTCAGATGACTACTCCTCTGGGTAGAGGGTGGGTTGGGGGTGAGGGGAAACCCCCTGATGACGCCTCAGAGAATAAGAAAAAGGGAAAAAATAGTGTAATAAAGTTTAATACCATACAAAAAATAGAGATTAAAAACTCACAAGCGGCCAAAAGTGTTTGGCATAGGGAGGAGATAGATCCAGATTCCACAGAGCGTCCCTCTCAAGGATGGGTTTGTCGTGTGTAGCCTGTTTCCAGTTGGAAGTGTCTTCTAGATGGTGTGTACAGTTCAGCAAACGGCAAACGGCAGGGTGGGTTTCCAAACGCCTGTGCACGGGCTGGGTCCACCTCCGTCTGCTTTCTTCCCTGCATACTCCTTACACGGCCCCCGGTCCTTCGCGCATGCGCATGCGCTCCCGGCGAGATGCTGGCCAAAGCTGGAAATCCAACCTCCTCACTACGGTGGCCTGTGATGACCAAAAAACGTCAGACGCGTTTCGCATTAGCTTCCTCAGTGACGTAGGCATATCCGGGGTAGCAGCAGTCCTTTATACCTTCAACGATTGACACTTAGCTGTGGATTCGCTAGTTGTTAACAGGCAGCCTAATTACTGTCAAAAATGCTCTACAGGCCTTTTCTAATCACAACTGTGAAGCACAAAAGCGTCTTGGGCATAATTTAAATTGTACAATAAGATATTAAAAATTCGTTTCATCTCAATGCCTTCCTTTAAACAAATGGCAAACTTAAAAACTGCAGACCTTCTGCTTGGGATTAATTTATCCCTAAAAATGAAGATGATCACTTTGAGAAAACACAAAAAATGTATAGTATAATTTGGGTTGTCAATTCTAGGGATGGTTTGTAATTGATTTAAATCTTAATGCCTAGCAAGTGAACTTAAAAATTAATGAATCGTAGCACATATATGGATAAAAATGGAGAGTGATAATTCCTTAGCTTATGCAATTTAAAATTTGATCGATTAGTGGGATTTATAAGTGTGTCACTAGTAGTGTTAAAAATCATGCAGGCATTTAACTCTCACTGCGGTCCCAAGTTTTTGAGAATGTCACAAGTTTGCACAGTGGTAGGGAGATTTTCATAAACCTGATTAAAAGATATTATATAAGTTACAATTTAGCAAACATTATAAGAAAGATTTGTGGCGACCTTAGAGACATAAGCTAGTTGGACCTCTAGTATTTCTTTATGTTATATAGCTATCTTATGTGTTTATAGCTTATAAATTCTTATATGGACAATGAGAGTTTCTAGCTTAAGCTGTAAATTGTGTAACGCTAGAATAGTTACGGGGGTTCAGAGGAAGGCAGACACTTCCATTTGTAAATTTAGACCCTTTGGTGCTAGGGTTTGGAGAGTGAAAATCCAAAAGGATTCTCTTTTGTTGATCTTTTTAATATAATCTCCTCCCCTCCAGTCTGCGTCCACTTTTTCAATGCCATAAAATTTTAAACAGGACGGGTTTTTATTGTGTTTGGTTCAATAATGGTTTGAGACACTATGGGTCTCTAAACCTTAGTGAGGAGGTTGGATTTCCAGCTTTGGCCAGCATCTCGCCGGGAGCGCATGCGCGTGCGCGAAGGACCGGGGGCTGTGTAAGGAGTGTGCAGGGAAGAAAGCAGACGGAGGTGGACCTAGCCCGTGCACAGGCGTTTGGAAACCCACCCTGCCGTTTGCCGTTTGCTGAACTGTACACACCATCTAAAAGACACTTCCAACTGGAAACAGGCTACACACGACAAACCCATCCTTGAGAGGGACGCTCTGTGGCGTCTGGATCTATCTCCTCCCTATGCCAAACACTTTTGGCCGCTTGTGAGTTTTTAATCTCTATTTTTTGTATGGTATTAAACTTTATTACACTATTTTTTCCCTTTTTCTTATTCTCTGAGGCGTCATCAGGGGGTTTCCCCTCACCCCCAACCCACCCTCTACCCAGAGGAGTAGTCATCTGACCAAGACCAGATACCTATTGTGAGTGTGTCTCCTCCCCTATTTTTATTTCCCCCAAATACAAAATCAAGATATAAATGTATGTTGAATTTTCCCTCATTGTGGTCCCCCTCTCTCTTTTATTTTCTACGTCCACATATATCCTGGAGCCACAGGCAGAAGAACGCGCCTGAGGATTTCTCCCCTTTTCTCTTCTATACAAGTATACAGAGGTTGGCGAATCACCTATGAGAGACACGGGCAGCAGAACTGCATTGTGTGACGGACTACAACGGTGTATTGAACAGTAGGATAAATCTTTTGGCGCAACTTCACTATCTTCTTTACAATGGAAAGAAGGACCTGATGACGTCACGGCTTCCTATTGGCCCGCAGGGCGCGGGAGCTTTGAAACTCTGCTATTACATGAACCCTGCTAGCCGAGCAGCGGGGCTACCGGCACCCCAAATGGAGGCAACTATCTCCCGAAGCTGAAATTAATAGGGTTCAGCTCCGGAGTCCCCTTATTTCAATCCTATGTTAAAAAATAAAAAAAAATGTGCAAAAACAATTGCTCCCTTGGATTGCCTCTTGAAGGCACTGTTTGCAAAATTCTCATGGACATTTTAGCGCTTGCTCATTTTAATAGTAATGCCTAAAAGCCACACCCCTTCAGTGCTTATTACCGCTAACTTAGCAACGAGGATAGGCAGCAGGCGTAGGCCGTGTTGTTAAATTACGTCAGGACAGTGCAGCATATAAAGGAAGTAATCAGCGTATATGTGGGAATGTGCACCTCTTTTTATAGGTTAACAAATACCCCCCTTAGCACATAGGCTCCATAGTGATGTATGAAGCTTTACTTCTGGGGCTGTCATTTTGCTATCACCAAAGGAGATCTGCCAAGTCAAACGTTGCATGAACCTTTTTGCCTATAAGTTCTGGTTTAAACAGTAGACACAGATGCAATAGAAAGAATACTAATATTTTAACATGCTCTACAGACATGTTTTTCAAACTGAGGAAAACCTAGACCCCCAAAAGTATGGGACACTGAACATTTTAATACAACAGAAAAAAATTAAAGAAAACCTAAAAATATAAACGTTAACACAAGGTGAAAGAGTCACATGTTGGAGATGTGTGAATGTCTTGAGTTGATTCACATAGTTTTCCTAAATTCTACTTCATAAAATTTAGTTTGCTCACCATTTCCCCCCCCCCCCCCAAATTGGACCATCATTTTGCCCACTTCGTTTGGAATTTTCAAAAATATGTACACATATATATATATATACACACACACACACACACACTGCATGTAGCACCCCTACCACACCCCAGCAGGAGGGATAAGGTGTACAGTAAATATAACAGTCTCTGTAACTCTGACAGGGTTTATACCGGCTCAAAGAGTGTAAAAGGCTCCGCGGTTTACCTGGTTGCATAAACAGGACAGGAATTCAGTGCCATCTCAGGGTAGTTGGATCCACGCTGGCTTGTATGAGGAGTGGTGGAGAATAAAAAGGGCGCCAGGAACTTTTAACTTGAGGTTATTAGAACAGAATTTAGGCATACAAAACAGAACAGGTTTTCAAGGATTTGGGACTTTGGAGTCCAGTTTTCTCTTGCTATGAGATTTGTAGCGCTCAACTGTCTCGGAGATCCTCTTGCCTGCCCAGGACAGATCAGGGAGTTACCCCTGAAACTCCTGACAGTCCCCTCTAGGACTTTCCTTGTGAAAACCCCAAGATGGGGAACCACTCTCTACTGTAGCGTAGGCTTACTGGATTCCTGTTCCATAAGGGTCCCTTAACACTGCAAAACGTTGCACTAGCACACTGAAAACACTCAAAGGGATTCTGCTGCTTACCTTAGAGGCCAGGATAGCCTAGAGACCTCCAACTGTATGGTGAGGGGATCCTTCTGATGATAATTCGGGTCTTCCCTGATGGTATTGGGATCCTCCTTGGGTTGGGTCTGAATACAAAATGGAGAAAACCTCATTTTATACCCAGGGGGTGTGGCCAACATTCTGCCCCAGTATCTGGGCAGAATAAATGTTGCAGCCTGGTCACACCATTACCATGTGACCATCTAGCAATTTGTAGAATTAAAAGTGACTAACACTAACTTTTAAAAGTGCAACATATTAAACACAACAGTATGACTAACTCACATCTACTGAGGCCTGGGGAGGATTTAACCCCTACACTGCCTGCAGCTACCAGGGCTGACATGCAGGGATTTTCTAACTCCACCAAGGGTGCTATACATACATAAAATGTACAGATGTAGCAAAGTTTATTGCTCCTGCTAAAGGATCTGGTGGGATATTCATATATTCTATGTTATCTCTGCCCCCTACTATTGTTGTTTTGTGAGGTCTGCTGGGGGGGGGAGAGATCCAATTTGCAGCCCCCCTGCTGTGCTCCTACAGAAGGGAGTTGCATGCTTTCCATCCTGGCCCAGGGTCCCTCTGTCACTGTGTGATGATGTAATTACCAAGTGAGAGAAGAGACCCCAGGACAGTGTACAGCCTCCTGCCAAGAGCACAGCAAGGGCCTGCAAAGCACATCACCTCCCCACCTGACCCAGACTTTTAGTGATCTAATTTATTATTGCTCCTCAGGATTCCCTGGGCATGCCAATGATCAAATGCAGCTCATGCGGGCAGCATCAGAGCTCCTCAGCTACAGCAGGGAGGCAGAACTAGGAGAATGTTTAGAACCGTCCTAAGGGCCATGCAGGTGCCATTCTTAGTATGTTTTGTATAAATCATTAAAGGGGGCCAAAATCTGTTCTTTTCAGGTAACATATTTGCAAAATTAGCTCATACCAAAAAATTGGATTTGTAATTTCTCTTTGTGGCATTTTTTTACCACAAAAAAGTTTTTATTATTAGGCTACAGTACATTGCATACAGTGTCTACCAACCCATTGTCATACTTTAATGTACCAAAACCTAATTTTTCTCTTTTCCAACTTCCTCCGTTTCGACATAGACATACTGGGTAAACCAACTCACGTACCTAACAAACCATACAGACACAGAAAGGAGGGTGGGGGGGGGGGGAGAGCTCAGTGTCTTCTGTGTGTTCACCGTCTCAACTCTTGTTTATCCTCTGAGGCGGAGCTTGTAGCTGAGGGCGCCCTATCAGCGTCTTCCCTACCTGTACCCCTTTTACGCGCTGTCTGTACTGGCTCCTCATAGGAGAATGCATTTAGTTATATTATGGCATGATGGTGGTGGCATTCACCCCTGGGATATCTGAGTGATCTAGCCATTTGGTCCATATTTTGAGGAAATTTGTGCCGGTGTCGTTGACCAGACTTGTCAACTGTTCCATCCGGCAAATATACCATATTCTGTTCCGAATTTTTGTAATTGTGGGTAAGTCTGGGAGCTTCCACAAAGCTGCGAGTTCGCACCGCATGGCTGTTGCAAAATGTGCAATCAGTTTTTGTGCCGATCTGCCTATTCCCCGAGTACGCCTGCCCAGCAGGAACAACCAAGGGTCCAGGGGGACCGATTGTCCGAGAATACTCGTTAGCCAATCTTGGATTTCCTCCCATAAAGGAGCCACTTTGGGGCAACCCCACAGCATGTGGAGCAAGTCTGCCTGTTCCCCACATTGTTTTGGGCACAGTGGGGGGTAACCTTTGACGAACTTTGCTAATCGTGTTGGGGTGAGATACCACCTCATTAGGACTTTATATGCATTCTCCTTCAAGGTGGTGCAAATAGAACTTTTCGCTGCTGCCAGTACTATTGTGGCCCAGTCTTTGTCTTCTAGTGTCTCCCCTAAGTCCGTTTCCCATTTGATTCTATAGTTAAGTTTAGTGTCAATGTCTTGTCTGGGGCAGACCACCTCCCTGTATATCCGAGAAGTGAGTCCCGTAGTGTCCGTGCCTCTAGAACACAGCTGCTCAAAATTTGTGCGTTTGGGACGTTTGGGAATTTTTGTGTAAAATGCTCGCACCTGGAGGTATCTAAAAAATTCAGAATTGGGCATCTCTGTTTCTGATCGAATTTGTTCGAATGTTTTGATAATTTGGTTTCCCTCCAGGTGCAGTAGCCTAGTAATGCCTTTTACTTTCCAGACCGCGAGGTTCTTGCGTAACATACCCGGAGCGAAATCAGGGTTCCCCGTAATCGGGGTCATGAGTGTGTGCTGAGATGTCAGGGCACACTTGTGTTTGGTGTTCTCCCAAGTAGCCAACGAGCAGTGCACTGCGGCCAGCGGCTCACTCAAGGTCTGATATATCTTTTTAGGTAGCCAAATTAGGTCTTGTATCTCAACGGGGTCACAGCATGCCTTTTCTAGCTCCACCCATCTTCGTAGGCTAGGGTGTATGTGCCATTGAATAATTTGGGTTAATTGTGCCGCTTTGAAGTACGATATCAAGCAAGGTACCCCTAAACCTCCTCTAACTGTTGGCCTAGTGAGAATGCTATTTTTTATACGTGGTTTTTTATTACCCCAGACGAATTTCACCATAGAGGACTGTAAGCGGAGGATGTCGTCTCTTATCACTTGTATCGGAAGGGTCTGAAATAGATACAAGATTCGGGGGAGGAGATTCATCTTCAGGCACTGGATCCTGCCGATCCATGAAATTGTGTGGCCTGACCAGATCCGTAGATCCTCCCTCAGAGTCCTAATTAGCCTGGGGTAATTGGCTTTGTAGAGGGCCTTGTATTCTTTGGTTATATAGATACCTAAATATTTAATGGAGGAGGCTTGCCATTTGAAATTAAAATTGAGTTCAATTAATTTTTCTGTGACCTTTGGCAGGTTGATGTTTAGGGCTTCTGATTTTGTTTGATTGATTTTGAAACCCGAAATCTTGGAGCATTTGGCTAGGAATAGGGGCACCATCTAAAAATGAGTTAAATAATCGGACCAGGTGAGGTACTAATGTTTTTCTGAATTTTTTATAATATAGATTAGAAAAACCATCCGGGCCAGGGGCTTTGGATGGCTTTAGTGCTTTTATTACCTCTGATATCTCCTCACCTGAAAAGTCCTCCTGTAATGCTTCCCTTTCCAATCTGCTCAGGCTGGGTAGTTTTGCCTCAGTTAGAAATGTCTTCAGCTGCCTATGAGTGCTCTCACAATGGGAGACCTTCGCCCCGTCATACAGGGTCTCATAGTAGTTTTTGAATTCCTCAACGATTTGTTTGGGATCAGAAGTAAGATCACCGTTCTTGGTTCGAATGGCTTGAATATGGAAATTACGGTTACTATTTTTGAGTTTATTGGCAAGTGGGGTATCTGGCTTGTTCGCTTTTTCATAATATTGTCGCCTAGACCAGGTCAGCTCCTTCTCAGCTCGGGAGGACATCAATAAATTTAGTTTTGTTTTAGTATCGCGCCAGACCTGTAGGGTCCGCGCTTTTTTGTTAATTTTTGTAGGGCAGAAAGGGTTGTTAACTCGGATTGGAGAATCTTAATTTTATTTTCCCTTGCTTTTTTCCGCCTACTTGCTATCCCTATGAGCTCTCCACGAAGAGTCGCCTTATGGGCCTCCCATAGGGTGGATTGAGATGTCACACTACCGACATTCTCCTCGAAGTAGACACTGATTTTATCCCTTATTTCCGTTTCAATTTCAGGGATTTTTAGCAGAAATTCATTAAGCTTCAATGTCGCTCCTGTCCAGTCTGAAGTCTGTGCACCGCAGCTCAATGGGTGCGTGATCTGACCATGAAATATCATGGATTCCCGTATGGAAGATCTGCGAAACCATTCTTTTGGACACAAAGAGGTAGTCTATCCTGCTGTATCTGTCGTGTGGGTGCGAATAAAATGTGTACTCCTTCTTTCCCGGGTGCTGTTCCCGCCAGATATCTACTAGTCTGTTTGTCTTGAGACCATGGTTCCAGATTGCTCTGCTTTGTGTGTGCTTCGGTACCCTGGGTGTGCATCTGTCTGCCTTAGGATCCAAGGTGAGATTGAAATCACCTCCTAGGATTATACCGCCTTGTGCCACTCTATGTAGGATTGTAAAGAATTTTGTGAAGAAGGTATCAGCTCCTTCGTTGGGAGCGTATACGTTGGCTATAGTGAGGGGTTGTCCTCCCACCTCGCCTACTATTATTAGGAAGCGCCCATTCTTATCTTTTCTTGTTAGAGTTGTGTTAAACGCAAGGCGATTGTGTAATAAAGTTGCTACCCCTCTTTTCTTTATGTTGGCTGGTGCAGAGAGCCATGTTCTATATCTGTTATCCAGAAACTTAGGGGAACTTATCCTCGAGAAGTGGGTCTCTTGGAGTAGTATTATATCGGGGTCCTGTCGTCGGTAGTCTGTGAATGCTAGTTTTCTTTTTAGGGGGCTATTAAAACCTTTTACGTTATGTGATAAGATAGTAAAATCCTTACCCATTGATGTTTTCAGTATGAAATGCTGCGTTACCTCTTTCTATGTGGGTCACGCTTCTCTCCAGAGTATGATCCTGTGAACTTCTTTGTACACTGCTCATCTGTGCAGGGGAGAAACATTGGGGTACACACATTGGGAACATGGGGGAGACAACAAATAAACTTTGATAACTTTCGGCGACTTCAGGGGACCAAGTCCCCCTGTACGCCTGAACTGCCCCACGTGGGGTTCCGGTACGGGTGGGCCCACCTCTGACCATGTCAGACTGAGCTTGACCCGTTTTCACCGGCCCACCGGGGTCTTGCATGGGTCCCTTGGGGTCTAACCCCCAAGTATCCATGAGGAGACTCATGGCGATGGCAAGAGGGGAACCACCCTCCCCCCCACCATTTTCAATCAATGTTTATGGCAAACCGTTGTAGCCAATGCGATCATCCAGCATCTCAAGGACCGCGGGCAGATTTGTTTTGTGTATAACTTATCTATGTGGGGAACTACTCTTATTTCTCCGCTCATGCCCGCTGTGTAATCCCTTTGCACCCTTTTACCTCTAAGAGCCTTGGGGTAACTTACTCCCTTTTCTTTATTCTTGCTAGTGTGGGGGTTCTTCCCTCTTGGCCCCTACCTCTAGTGTGTGTGTCCGGTTGGCCCTTCTCCCCTTAAACTGTTTCCGCAGCTGATACCCTCTGTGGGATATTACCGGGACTTATCTGGTTTTTATTGGGTGCTTTCCCTCACCCTACCACCCGTAGTGTTTTATAGTTGGTTGTCCAGGCTATGTATGGGTCGTTTGACCCTGCGCTCTGTCCAGGGATGTTTTCCCGGGTCCTGTAGCGGTTCCGGCGCTTCCGCGTGACGTGCATCTTCTTTTCCCCATCGGGTCGCCTCTACCAAGATGGCCGCGCGGCCATATCCGGTGACGTCCTTCCGGTCCCTGGTCTTTAGTGGCCGGATGTCGACGGAGGTGGACGTCTTCCCGCGCTGGGCTCTTCTTCTTCCGGTCGCGCAGTTTTCTTCCCGCCACGAGTCGCAATGCCTCCATCTTCCCTGGATGCGTATCACGCGCCTCTTCCGGGTTGCGGGGCAGCTAGAATCGCCGGGATTGCAGGTAAGTCTTTTGTTTTGCAGGTCTGGCCTGAAGCCGTGGGGTAGAGAGTTCATGTCTCTTAGTAGATAGGTGGTGTTATGGCAATATGTAGCCAGATTCTGCTGCTCAGTCCATCCTGATGCTAGCGGTCCTGTTAGTTCAAACTTTGCACCATAACTTGTAGGCAACTTAAACAGAGAAATGTACATTTTTTATTTTGAAAGAACATGTTTTGTTCACTCCTTCTCCGACTCGGTTGTAGCTCGGGTCTTCCGGGATGTGCCGGCCTGGTGCCACTCATTGTCTGGTTCTCCTTCTTCCGGGGGCTCCTGGCTTCTCCGGTCGTCACCCCCAGTCTGCGCAAGAATTCATCCCCCTCCTCTAGATTTTTCATTGTGGTGGCCTTTCCGTTTCTGATGACTAGTAGCCCAAACGGAAAGGTCCACCGGTAGCGGATAGCTCTGTCTCTGAGGAGGCGGGTGATGGGTTGTAGCTTCAGACGTCTGGCCAGGGTCAGAGGGGACAGATCCTGAAAGAGCTGTATGGAGATACCCTCAAATTTACATGCTTCCTCACCTCGGGCTTTTGTGAAAATTGCCTGCCTGGTGCGGAAGTAATGTAACCGGGCAATCACATCCCTCGGTTGTGCATTCGCCAGCGGCTTGCTCCTTAGGGCCCTATGGCACCTATCTAGCATTAGTTCTGCCGCCGGGGTGTCAGGGAGCAGATTCGCCATCCATCTTGTAAGGAACTCTTCAATCTCTGTTATGTCCTCGGGTATGCCGCGGATACGAATGTTACTCCGGCGGTCCCGGTTCTCGGCATCCTCCTGGCGCTCGGCCAGTTCTGTAATTTGGTTTTGCAGGTGGGAGGAATGTTTTTCAGATTTTTTAATGGTTGCAGAGGCCGCCATCATTTTGTCCTCCAGGGCCCCAGTTCTTTCTCCCAGTCCCTGGACCTCTTTCCGGAGTTCTTGAATTTCGGCTCTAAATAACGATTTCATGTCGTTATATAGTCGGTCGAAATCACAGCGCCGTACGGGCCGCTGTTCTGGCATCTCCTCCGGGTCCTCCTCGCGTTCCGATCCCGATCCTGGCGCTGAGCCGGGCGCCATTTCTGCCCTTCCGTCTCTGGATGTGGATCGGCTTAAATATCTCCGGAGATCCCCTGTATTCTTCTTCTTTGTGGATGGCGGGGCCATCGTTGTGTATTCCGACGTCGGTATCAGGTATTTTTTGATGCGAGCTGTGGGTTTAATTCGCCTAATTTTGAATAGTGCTTTGGCGGGGGTAAGAGCTACTAGGTTAGGCAGCTATTCCCCCTACCATCGCGCATGCGCCTCTCTTTGTGGCATTTTTAAGGATTTCTTTTTAATGTTTAATTAAAGCAGCAACACTACATCCTCCTCCCCCTTTTTATTTTTTTATTTTCTTCTTATTAATAGATGTAAAGCATGTGACAGTGTATAATTCTACATTCTTACCTGTGCTGTCAACCGCTTGTGCTCCTTTTATAAATCTGGAAAAATCCTGGTTGTGTGCCTAACGAAATGGCCGCCTTTTAACTTTGTGCTGCAGTCTGTGAAATGTTGCAGCTGAAATGTAACATTATATTACCAAGTGTAACACAGCTACCAGAGCAATAGACAGTATGCTGTTTGGAACACAGCAGCAGAACCATTTGTAATACTTTGTTGCCAATAGGCAGAGCTCAAAAAGGTGTGTGAGAGCCTGTTTCAATGGAATTGGTGGATATGACTTTCTAAATGGTTGTTGTAAAAACCAAAAGTATGATTAGTACATTCATAAAATTATTAAAAATGGCATTAGAAGTTAAAATAAATGTAGACAGTATTATATATTACTACAAAATCGATATATATATATATATATATATAAATATATATTTCAAAAAGAAGCATGATATAAGAAAATAACCATATTAAAAATACAAAATACAAAATAAAGGAAAACGAAAATATAAAGCACCAAATATTTAAATCATTCTTTAAACAATAACCAATATTTTTATATGTTTAATATTATTATTTTTATATATTTTAAGATTGATATTTTGTTCAGCAATATATATATTTTTTATAAACATATATTTTATTTATATTGGTTATTGTTTAAAGAATGATTAGATATTTGGTCACACCCTGGTAGAAGTCGTCGCAACCGCTGACGAAACGCATAGGTTACGTCACTGTGTCTACCAGCTGATTGTGGAGGAGAGCCGAGTAACGTGAGAGGAGTGAAAATTGGCGAACAGCAGTTAGACTCATACCGGCATTTGAGAGCAAGATGCCAGCTTATGTGTGTGAGTTATTCAACATAGCAGTACAGCAGTGAAGATCTACCTGCTGCATCAACCTTTGTTTGGAGAAATCTGTCTGTCATGAGGGGGGTATACAGGAGACAGGACAGTGTCTCTAGTGTTACCCGGATCAGCATTACGTGATACTTGCGTCGCGGATTTGCAGGCGCAGCTGACGGAGGGGCGCAGATACCCCTTGGGGTTCATCGCGTTTACACTCATCTGGTGAGACCGTTCCCTTACCCCCCTCTGCCTTTCTCTTTGGATCCTATTTACAGGAAACATCCAACAGCCTGCCACGGATACTTCTACCTTCACATTTGATATATATCAGTCACTCAACTCCCCATTTGTTGCTTCAGCCACAATTCATGTCGGGCAAATAAGTGCTTCATTCATTTAAAGTGCTACTCCCTCACAGTAGATCTGCTGGACATTTTTTGGACACAGTTTTGGACATTTATTTTTCCTCTATTTTTTATCCATATATATTGTTTTATAGTTATTTATGCTTTTTCTGTATTTGTGTCATTTGTACATCCAGTAACCAACCTTTATTTCCTTTATTAACATTTCCCTTATTTTTACAGCCACATAGGAGGATTGCGCTTTATTCTCATTCTCAATTCTTTAGGATAGGCATATCTTTTAGAGCTGCATCCTATGGCTTATTTTCTCCTGACCAGTGCCTGATATTCTTTACACTATATTATGAAATGTCATTATTACTTATACATTCACCTAGTGCTATTTCCAGCACTGATTTGTTTTTTGTGTATGTGTGTATATATATATATATATATATATATATATATATATATATATATATATATATATATATATATATATAAATGTAAATACAACTGTATGCTCATTTGCATGTCTTAGGCAGGTCTGCAACCCCGCCTTTCCCCATTATCACCCAGCACACAGCACTTCCACTGCAGCAAGGGATTCTGGGAAATGACATGCAAATGAGCACACAGTGCCACTTTTGCTTCAAAAACCATTTTTTACATTATATATATATATAATCAAAGGCTCCTTACCAGGCAGACCAGAGAATCCAGGGAATCCAAAGCAGGCACAGCAAGGAAGAGACAGCACACTTGTTAGCAAAAAGAATTGTATTAGTGAAGCAGGCACTCCCTTGATAAAGGTCCTGTTTTTAGGACCGAAACGTTGGTGTTTTGTGCCTGCTTCACTAATACAATTCTTTTTGCTAACAAGTGTGCTGTCTCTTCCTTGCTGTGCCTGCTTTGGATTCCCTGGATTCTCTGGTCTGCCTGGTAAGGAGCCTTTGATTTTATATATATATATATATATATATATATATATATATAGTTCTGTAGTATTAGATAATACTGTCTGCATTCTTGTTTTAACTTCTAATCCCATTTTTTATAATTTTATGAATGTACTAATATATAATTGTATCTACTATATATTTCTGAAAGCACTGTATGTCTGCATGGCCTGTGTCCCTCAGGCCAATGAGATTGCTCCCTTGGGCCGCCCGCCCCCGCACACCTCTCATTGGCCTGAGGCGGAGTGACGGGCCAAAGGTCCAAAACACACACACACACACACACCTCTCTCTGTGTCCCCCCCATCACGTGCGCCACCCTGCACCGGCTCCGGACGGAGGGGAAGCGCGGCCCTCCTACCCCAGCCGCCAACGCTCCCTTACCTCCCCGGCGCTACCTCCCCCTCAGGTAAGTCACTGCACGTCCCGCCTCAGCTTATGGCGCCAGTAACTCTCCACACAGGCCCCAGGCCCACACAGGGCGCTTCCTGCCGCCACCTGCACGCTGGGGGGGGGGGGGAGCGCGAGGCACGGGGGACCAAGTGGGCGCTGGGGGGGGGGAGCGCGAGGCACGGGGGACCAAGCGGGCGCTGGGGGGGGGGAGCACGAGGCACGGGGGACCAAGCGGCCGCCGGGGGGGGAGAGCGAGTCACGGGGGACCAAGCGGCCGCCGGGGGGGGGAGCGCGAGTCACGGGGGACCAAGCGGCCGCCGGGGGGGGGGGGAGCGTGAGTCACGGGGGACCAAGCGGGTGCTGGGGGGGGGAGCGCGAGTCACGGGGAGGGACAGTGTGTGTGGGGGGGAGGGACAGTGTGTGTGTGGGGGAGGGGGGGACAGTGTGTGTGTGGGGGGGGACAGTGTATGTGTGGGGGGGGGACAGTGTGTGTGTGGGGGAGGGGGACACAGTGTGTGTGTGGGGGAGGGGGACAGTGTGTGTGTGTGTGTGTGTGTGTGAGGGGGGGGACAGTGTGTGGGGGAGGGGGGACAGTGTGTGTGGGGGGGGAGACAGTGTGTGTGGGGGGGGGGGGGGGACAGTGTGACTCCCGGGCAACGCCGGGTCTCTCAGCTAGTACTGTATATAACATTGTTCATGTTTTGCTACTTTAAATGCTAATGTTTTCATTACAGTCAAATGAGGAAAATATGGATGGGCTGTAATTCCAAAAGCTGCGCTAGTATGATAAATGTATTTTTCAAATAAGCAGGCTGTGTAAAGAAGGCTATACATAACTTCTTGGAAATTATCATGCAAATCATTCCCTTTGGCTATTGTTTTTTAAAATCACATATATTCTACTTCCTACTCAATTTTGTTTGGAGAATGGAGTACTCAGAACCATTTCAAAGGCTACTACAGTAAGTGCAGGAAACACGATTTCTTCAAAAACCTGGGAGAGTAATAGTTTCTAAGTAATAGAGTGAGGGTTGAGTGGTACTGTAGGACTTTAACAACATACAGTAGCAGAGAACTGATCTGAGCAGCAGATGAGGGTTCTGTATTTAACCAGTATGGAAAAGACTTAAGGAATACTGCCTACATGGCATGTGTGGTATAATAGAGTAATTATTGTTAATCCGAAGTCATGTTTTTTTTTCGTTCGCTACTATTGTGTGATGAGTAATGCGTAGTTCAGATAAGGAAGTTCTTTGTAAATGATGTGTTGCGAGTCTTGGATTGAGAGTAGAACGAGTCACTGGTTATTCATTCATTTGGATTATTGTATTCCCTAGTGTAACTCGTCACAGTCCTGTAAAATATTGGCAGACTTGCAAGAAGGTGATTTACCAACAGAAGTTGCTAATTTACAGCACATAAATTACATACTGTAGTATGACAAAGGTGACTGATATCCCTAATACTTTACAGATTAGCATATACAGGCATACCCCGTATTAATTTACGCAATAGGACTGGAGCATGTATGTAAAGCGAAAATATACTTAAAGTGAAGCACTACCTTTTTCCCACTTTGCGATGCATGTACTGCACTGCAATCGTCATATACGTGCATAACTGATATAAATAACACGTTTGTAACAGGCTCTACAGCAGGGCTGCACAACATACGGCCCCGTGCGGCCCGTGACGGCCCCCTTTCAACCCCCCCCCTTCCCTGGTAAGAAAAGAAGGCTTGCGGCCGCATGCTGTGTGTGTGCCCTCTAGTAGGAGCGCGCTCCAGCAACCTTTGAATGCGCGCGCTTCCCCTAATCTCCCTAACCTCCCTTCCCGGCTCCAGCAGTGTAGCGCGACCCGGAACCCGGGTCTGTTACTAGAGCGCACTTCCCCCTGCTTCACCTCACCGCCAATTTAAATTAGTTTTAGTTGCCGCCATCCACCACCACCTCCTCCTCCTCTTCTTCTTCTTCTGTTGCCGCCGACAACGACTCTGTTGCCACCTCTGCTACCGCCGCCAACATCATCAGGTAGGCATGGGGTGGGGGATTCATTCATTCATGCGGGGGGCTGCTGAAATGACTTGGGGGGGGGGGATGCTGACATGAGAGGGGGGAATGCTGACATGGGAGGGGGGATGCTGACATGGGAGAGGGCTGCTGACATGGGAGGGATGCTGACGGGGGGGATGCTGACTTGGGGGGTGGGGATGCTGACATGGGAGGGGGGATGCTGACTTGGGGGGGATGCTGACTTGGGGGGGATGCTGACTTGGGGGGTGGGGATACTTGGGGGGGGGATGCTGACTTGGGGGTGATGCTGACATGGGAGGGAAGAATGCTGACATGGGAGGGGGGAATGCTGACATGGGAGGGGGGATGCTGACATGGGAGAGGGATGCTGACTCGGGAGGGGGGATGCTGATGGGAGAGGGATGCTGACAAGGGAGGGGGGATGCTGACATGGGAGGGGGGGGGGTCTGACATTGTTGGGGGAGGGGGGATGCTGACATGGGAGGGGGGATGCTGACATGGGGGGATGTTGACTTGGGGGGGATGCTGACTTGGGGGGATGCTGACTTGGGGGGGATGCTGACTTGGGGGGGATGCTGACTTGGGGGGGAGGGGGGATGCTGACATGGGAGGGGGGGATGCTGAGATGGGGCAGGAGGATGCCGACATGGGAGGGGGGATGCTGGAGGGGGAGGGGGGATGCTGACATGGGAGGGGGGATGCTGGAGGGGAGGGGGGATGCTGGAGAGGGGATGCTGACATGGGAGGGGGGATGCTGACATGGGAGGGGGGATGCTGGCATGGGGGAGTTGCTGACATGGGCTGTGGGGGCTGCTGATATGGGCTGTGGGGCCTGCTGATATGGGCAAATTAATTTAATTTGAATGAAAGTATTTTAAATGTAATTTTGTTTCAAGTAAACATCGTAAATAAATGTGTTATTTTGAATAATAAATGCTGTTTTACCCGTGCGGCCGACTCTGTTTTCCTTGTGAGGTGTAGGGGGGGAGAGTGATGTGAGGTGTAGGGGGGGAGAGTGATATGAGGTGCAGCGGGGGAGAGTAATGGGAGGTGCAGTGGGGAGAGTGATGTGAGGTGCAGGGGGGGAAGAGTGATGGGAGGTGCAGGGGGGGAGAGGGATGTGAGGTGCAGGGGAGAGAAGGATGTGAGGTGCAGGGGGGAGAGAGATGGGAGGTGCAGGGGGAGTGATGGGAGGTGCAGGGGGGAGAGTGATGGGAGGTGCAAGGGGGGAAGAGTGATGGGAGGTGCAGGGGGAGAGTGATGGGAGGTGCAGAGGGGAGAATGATGGGAGGTGCAGGGGGTGAGTGATGGGAGGTGCAGGGGGGAGAGAGATGGGAGGTGCAGAGGGGGAGAGGGATGTGAGGTGCAGGGGTGGGGAGAGGGATGTGAGGTGCAGGGGGGAGTGATGGGAGGTGCAGAGGGGGAGAGGGATGTGAGGTGCAGGGGGGGAGAAGGATGTGAGGTGCAGGGGGGAGAAGGATGTGAGGTGCAGGGGGGGAGTGATGGGAGGTGCAGGGGGGAGAGTGATGGGAGGTGCCGGGGGAGAGCCATGGGAGGTGCAGGGGGGGAGGGTGGTGGGAGGTGCAGGGGGGGAGGGTGGTGGGAGGTGCAGGGGGGGAGGGTGGTGGGAGGTGCAGGGGGGAGAGGGATGTGAGGTGCAGGGGGGGAGAAGGATGTGAGGTGCAGGATGATGAGAGGTGCTGGAGGAGAGATGATGATGATGATGATGATGATGATGATGATGATGATGATGATGATGATGATGATGATGATGATGATGATGATGATGATGATGATGATTTTACCTGTGCGCCCAAAAAATTTTTTCCTTGGAGCAGTTCGGCCCTTCTCACTTTACGAGTTGTGTAGGCCTGCTCTATAGTCTCCCCGCTTGCGCACAGCTTCGGTACAGGTAGGGAGCCGGTATTGCTGTTCAGGACGTGCTGACAGGTGCATGCGTGAGTTGCCGTTTGCCTATTGGGCGATATGTCCTAACTCGTGAGTGTACTTAAAGTGAGAGTGTCCTTAAACCGGGGTATGTCTGTAGTGTGATGTATATAAAGTAAATTAGTCACACATCTGGTTACTAAAGTGCTTCTACGAAAATATATATTTGTAACAGGTAGTTTTTACACTTTGAACTTGCATCTATTTCAGCACATTAACAAACAAGGAGTTCTGCACGCAGATGAAAGCTGCAGAATTTACTCTGCTCAAGCAAAAAGAGGGAAATTGATCCAAACAATTGTTGAAAGGGTGGTGCTCACAGGGAATGGATTAACAGTAAGTGAGAGGAAAGATAGAATCCCTTTAGTGTGGCACTAAGGAAAGTGCACCCTAATTAAAACTTACATTTTATTATAGACTGATTAAAATAAATTGTTTGGAGAAACCACATACAAAAAACAAACAAATAGTAATTAAAAGACGGAGAGGTGTGGTAGGGTGTTTAATGGAGGTGTAATTATATATAAATACCTCTTTAGTAAATCTTAATAAACCCTAAAATGTGGGTGATCTCTATACCAAGGTAAGTATAAGTAATCTCTAAACGTCACCGTCACGTGACGTCGGCTCATCGGTGAGGTGTGGGCTATACACTGTCTGAGTGCTTCGTAGACTGCGTCCGTGGGCAGCAAGAGCACTCAGACTCTAGGGCTGATCTCTCCTATATCTGCAGTGAGTGTGGCTTGTCTTACAATAGACTGGTCGATATTATATCAGCTTATAGTAAGGTATATTGATATACTGAGTGAGGTGTGTAGTGGCTATTTCAACTTAGCCATCCTTGTATACAGCCTCACTTTTCATCTAGCTGACAAGCACATTCAACTG
Source organism: Ascaphus truei (assembly GCF_040206685.1). Taxonomy (NCBI): domain Eukaryota; kingdom Metazoa; phylum Chordata; class Amphibia; order Anura; family Ascaphidae; genus Ascaphus; species Ascaphus truei. The sequence continues at coordinate 116,827,362 of NC_134485.1, read as the reverse complement.
CTTTCACTTAACTTAATACCTATGGGCACATAGAGCTAGTCAACACATTTTTATATTGTATTTAAAATACAATGTTCCTATAAAAAAAACAGGTTCTTACAGACAGCAGCTCTGTAAAAAACAGTTTGATACACTATATCAGGGGTGCGCAAACTGGGGGGGGGCGCAAGATTATCTGCAGGGGGTGCGGGGTTTACAGAGGCCCTGCGCGCTTCCCGAAGGCACTTAAATGAAATGCCAGGAAAGAGGCAAAGACCTCTGTAAACCTTACTTACCTTGGTTCAGCCGGCTTCTGTGGAAGCGTCGCCATGGCAACATGACGTCATGACGCCCAGACACCGAGAACCAAGGTAAGGGGTGGAGGTGGGGGTGTGGCGTGGAGAGGAGGACAGTCGGCAAGGGGGTGCAGGGTAAAAAAGATTGCACTCCCCTGCACTATATCATTATACTGTACTTTGGAAGTGAAAATATTCTGGAAAAGAGACAACATTTGAATAGAAGGTTGGATACACAGATATAAAAGAATGAAACCTATTCGATTGTTTGTTTTTGTATTGTTTATTATTTTTCTCCAAGAGAAATTGAGACAACAGCAGATTTTCAGAATGATAAATAAATTCCCTACATAACTCTGGTGACATAATATTAGACAAAGAAAAGAAGACATATTAGGAAAATTGCATCATTCTAACTATTAATTCTGTATTTAAATGTTATATATAAAACATCTCAATGAGAGCAAATGCATTGTGACTTATATCATTCATTCCTTTACTGCTGGCTTCCTAAAGAGTTTATGCTGTACGTAAAAGGATCACTATAGACAACAGAAAGATCCAGGCTACATGCAATATTGTAACAAGAGTTCACCATACAACTGAATTTGAAGCATTACATTTACATTTCTAATAGAAACTGCTAAGGATCTAACATATGGGGGGAAAAAATCTGTACAGTCAACCATTAAAAATTAAATATATCATCCAATCAAACCAAAATTTATTGCTAGAAATAAGTATTTCCATTTTGTGTGACATCCACAAACATGAATGATGCTTCTCATTTTTACATGTTAATAAAAGAATCTCACAATAAAGGCAGGCCAAATGTCCAGGTTTCGTATTGGGCTATGCTGGTCCCTACTTGATCCGGTCTGATGGAAGGCTGTCGGTCAAACATTTGAGCTGCTCTTCTCCCAGCTTAATTTTGTCTTCCAGTTCCCGTTGCTCAAGGATGAGTGCCGATTTCATCTTCACAAAGTGCTCGTAATCTGCTATATTTTCTTCGTTCAGGTAACTTGCCAAAATGTCAAAAACGATACGCTCACGGCGGTCCAAGTTCTCTTTCAATTCTTTTGCATCTTCATGCTGTCTTGTGAGCAGCTTCCTCTTTTCCACCAATGTCCGCTGGGAGAATGAAAGTACATGCGAGTCGATTAGCAATAAAAGATACGGGGAAAATAACATACCAATTACAGATATAACCTATGTTATTGTCTATTTGAGCTATGCTGTCAATCAAAGCTCACATTCGAAATACAAGGGAACCTCTTTGTCCAAGTTATTTTACATTATATCATGTTACCATAGTGGGCAGTGGCAAATTACACATCTGTGCAGATATAACAAAAGACAGAAAAGCCCAATGATGCAGCCAATGTGACAAAACACTTCAATATTCTCTTGAGTAAGGGTCATTTAGTTAAACCCTTTGGCCAAAGCGTTGTAAGCCTGCAAGCCACGTCAAGGCATGACCGGTAAGCAGGCCCTAACACTAACAGTGAAAATTCTCATTTACCTCTGCTGGAGGGAGAATGACCACAGTGGGTCTGTCCTGCACAGGTACATGGAAAAACCTGCCACATAAAAAATGGGGTGGGATGAGCTTAAACCCTGGGAGGAGGGGCCACTAACCTCCAAACGACAGTTACCAGTTGAAAATTAATAGTTTAATAATGAGTTTGCTGGGACTGTGTGCTTATGGTGCGAGCCATTTTGGTTTTGATAGCTGTTTTTAAACCATCATAAAATCATTGATATGTTTGCATTTGCAATGCCCTCTCTAAATGAGATCTTGAAAGCTCATGTAAAGCATTTTCCATGTAAAATAATAATGGTAGTCCAATACTACCTCCAAAAAAATCCGGTTTTAGTCAAAATTGTTAATTTATTGTTCTATGCCAAATTACAGGATCATGCTTTTATTTTTACTGAGAGCAAATTGAAGTGTGCTTCATAATATCTAGCTAGTTAACATTTCACCTAGTTTTAACCTGTACCTTAAAACCAAATCTAACCCCAGAGAAAAAAAGTGCCAGCTGGATGAAACAAAGTAGTCTGCTGAAGATGCTAATGATCAGAGATTCAGAGAAATTGTAAAATATCAGTGTAATTAATGTCTACTCATGTTTTCTGCTTAAATTCTTACTCTCTCTCTCATTTTACTAAAGACATTTGCATTTAATTTGCATTTAATCAGCAACACTTCCAATTTTTTTATGTATATTCTTTGCATTACCTGAACAATTCCGTGCAAGCTCCCCCAATTCAGGAGCTGTTGATGGGGTATTCGCAATCGAAAAGTAAATGCAGGCAATGGCACCAATCAATCAGTGGGAGAGGAATGCCAGTCTCCTTCCAGATTGGATTAGTGCAGGCCTGCACAACATACGGCCCGCAGCGGACCCCCTTCACCCCCCTTCCCTGGTAAGGACAGAAGGAGCGCGCTCCAGCATTAAGTATGAGCGCGCTCCAGCAGTGTCTGTGTGACCGCGCTCCCCGCCTGCTCCAGCAGGGTGACGCGCTTTAGCAGTGTCGCGCGACCCGGAACCTCCTGGGAGGAGGGGGGAGGGCTGCTGACATGGGAGGAGGGGGAGGGCTGCTGACATGAGAGGAGGGGGAGGGCTGCTGACATGGGAGGAGGGGGAGGGCTGCTGACATGGGAGGAGGGGGAGGGCTGCTGACATGGGAGGAGGGGGAGGGCTGCTGACATGGGAGGAGGGGGAGGGCTGCTGACATGGGAGGAGGGGGAGGGCTGCTGACATGGGAGGAGGGGGAGGGCTGCTGACATGGGAGGAGGGGGAGGGCTGCTGACATGGGACGAGGGGGGCTGCTCACATGGGAGGAGGGGGGGCTGCTGACATGGGAGGAGGGGGGGGCTGCTGACATGGGAGGAGGGGGGGCTGCTGACATGGGACGAGGGGGGGCTGCTGACATGGGAGGAGGGGGGGCTGCTGACATGGGAGGAGGGGGGGCTGCTGACATGGGAGGAGGGGGGGCTGCTGACATGGGAGGAGGGGCGGGCTGCTGACATGAGGGGAGGGGGGGGGGGCTGCTGACATGAGGGGAGGGGGGGGCTGCTGACATGGGAAGAGGGGGGGCTGCTGACATAGGAGGAGGGGGGGGCTGCTAACATGGAATGGGCTGAGGGGGCTGCTGACATATGGGGGGGCTGCTGAAATGGAATGGGCTGGGGGGGGGGCTGCTGAAATGGGCTGGGGGGCTGTTGATATGGGCTGTGGTGGACTACTGTGGGTGCTGCTGAAATGAGCTGGGGGGCTGCTGATATGGGCTGTGGGGGGCTGCTGATATGGGCTGTGGGGGGCTGCTGAAATGGCGGTGGAGGTTGCTGTGGGGGGCTGCTGAAATGGGCTGTAGGGGCTGCTGAAATGGGGAGGGGGGCTGCTGTGGGGGGCTGCTGATATGGGCTGTGGGGGCTGCTGAAATGGGCTGTGGGGGCTGCTGAAATGAGCTGTGGGGCCCGACTCTGTTTTTCTTGTGATGGGGGAGAGTGGTGTGAGTTGCAGGGGGGGGGGGGAGTGTGATGTGAGTTGCAAGGGGGGAGAGTGATGTGAGGTGCAGGGGGGGAGAGTGATGTGAGGTGCAGGGGGGAGAGTGATGTGAGGTGCAGGGGGGAGAGTGATGTGAGGTGCAGTGGGGGAAAGTGATGTGAGGTGCAGGGGGGGGGAGTGATGTGAGGTGCAGGGGGGGAGAGTGATGTGAGGTGCAGTGGGGGAAAGTGATGTTAGGTGCAGAGGAGGAAAGTCATCTGAGGTGCAGGGGGGAGAGTGATGTGAGGTGCAAGGGGTGGGATGTGTGTGGTGTGCAGGTGGTATTGTGTGTTTGATGTGGAGGGGGAGTATTATGTGTATGGGTGAGGGGGAGAGATGGGGGTATGAGAGATCTGTGGGGAGTCTCGCAAACGTTGATGATGGGTTTTGGGGGAGATATGAAGATGATGAGGATGATGAGGATGATGATGATGAAGGGTGATTTGGGAGATATATATGAGGATGATGATGAGAGGTGCTGGAGGAAAGATGATGATGATGATTTTACCTGTGCGGCCCAAATCTTTTTTCCTTGGAGCAATTCGCCCTTCTCACTGTACAAGTTGTGCAGGCCTGGATTAGTGTATGTGACACTATTGTATATTGTGTTTAGTTTTAACAGGGAGCGCCATAGTTACTCTGGCCACTGATTGAATTACTGCCAGTGTCACCAGTTTCATTTGCCGTACTGTGTGTGTGTGGATGGAGATAAATAAATATATATATTTATTTAACACCTGCATATCGATTCTGCTTGCGTACGTCTGATTGAAATGTTATCATGGTAATTAGAAGGGAAGGTTTTTTTTTTTTTTTTAATAAATCATATTAGGGAAAAGTCAAGTCTCTTGCACCTAAGTGCTAGAATACATATAGATGTGTTTCAATTCTATTCATGTTTCTGCCTAAATCACCCTGACATGTCTACTTGGTTGACAGTCTGCATTAATTTGAATAGCGAAAAAATGATCAAAATAGATGAGGCGGATTGCTTTACTTTCAGTATTTTGTCAGAAATTTGCAGCTCACTTTGTCACTTACTTTGTATATACGATTTTCAGAATGCATGGATCATTGGATAAAAGCATGGAAATATATTTTATTTGCAACATAAACTCAACATTTCTATTTCGATATACTGTATAAAGTAATAGACGTGTCTCTTTACATACATTGCTCTCAACGGCTCATATTCCAAAAACTCTGATGCTGTTTCTCTATGACAGGGAAGCTGTAGCTCTATTCAATCTTGAGCTACATTTTTGCCATGCATATGAAATAGGGGCTTAATTACTGTTGTTCATTATTGTCTCCTTACCCGCTCCTCAGGAGTGACCGTTTCATCCAAGTTATTCAAAGCGTTTTCTACCCGTGCAAGTCGTCCCGAAAGTGACAACAGAAGGTTGACTATTTTCTCCAGGTCTCCAATGAACATCCTGAACTTATCAAATTCATTGGGTTTGCAGACCTCTTTGACAATGACCTCAACTTCTTCACCCAAGGCATTGTTACACTGGATATCTTCTAAGAGGGTTTCTTTAGCTTCTCGCAGAACCTGCAGCTTCTTGCTGATGCTATCTATCAGTTCTTGCTGTGGAGGACAAAGGTTAAGAACGGATTAAACATTCTATTCTTCTTTACATAACTTCATTTTCTATCACACATAGAGCTCTTTGCAGAATATACAATGTAAAATGCAAGAAAGCCAGATAAGCAGCCATTAGGACACTTTTGATAAGCTCACCCAATAAAATAATTTATAGACTGCAATTAGTACATCAGACACGATGTGGTAAAGTGGGAGATGCGCTTAAACCAATTGGAGAATGTCACGGTCTTTCATAAAATAAATACGGAATACACACAAGATTGCACAATGTATATTCATTTTAAACTTTGTCCAAAAGCAGAAGAAAACTCGCACTCTTTCAATTTCCCATTTAAAAACCTGCATAAAACCTTGTCAAGTGATATTTTGGGAGATATACCGAGGAATAGATGACCACGTAATATGGATCTCTCTGGTTAATTGCCGTAATTTACAGTCAATTGTCGATTTCATCCACTTGTTTAGGTATGCCTGGATGCATGTACAGCATAGAGGGGAAACCGTTTTACAAAAAGGACTGAGGAGGAGAAACTTGCTTTTTCTGAACTACCATCTCGCCCTCAGATGCTGATGCTCACGCACTAATATAATGTTTGTGTAATGCATCAGGAAGCTTTCCTCTCTCACACTTCAGTGGTTAGATTGGGACCAAAAGCCATTTTCTTAATTTACCCTCGATAAAATATATAAAACGATGCTTGTGGTAGACACAAGTGAACGCCAAGAGGATAGCCAATATCATACAAAAGTCTTATATCTGGTAGAGTCTGATATTGTAGTCAATAGGGGAAGTAGAAGTATCCTTGTGGGCAATATTGTGACATTCCAATGTCATCATTAAATAGAAACGTAAATAGTGTTTGATCTAGCTGAACTAGTGTTACCATTTAGTAAAAACTTTATAGACATATAACCTAGCAACAGTCATGTTAAATGGATCCTTTGTAATTCCTATCGACTGGCAAATATTCAAGTGTTAAAAATATTGCCATTAAACTAGAAGAAAATGACCAGAATTGTTTTTTATTTGGATCTTATGCTCTACAGAAAAAAAGATTTAACCTTACACTTGAACTTTCATTAGCAGATTATGGCAGCTAATGTAGGTAGTCCTTTTGGGTCTGTGGATGTCCACCAACACTTAATTTCAACATCTCAACTTCTCATTAACCACCTCCAAAGATAGAAACTTCATTTTCAGTTTGAGGTGAATAGAACACGGTCATTGAAAACAATCCCAAACACTGACAATGTATTATAGCAATTGATTACAATTTACAGTCCCTTATTACCATCTAAATGGATTCTCTTAAGACACTTAATGAAAGAACAATATTACAGGCTTTAGATGCACAGGTTTCAATAAGGATCTCATACTGTAATGTGGAGATCATAAAGTTGGTAAGAGCGTCATAAAAGTAACAATTATCCAACATGGATATATATCCAGAGACCTTTAGAAGGGCTGAGAGGGCCTAAAGCGCCAGTCCTGAATATCGCCACTTGTCAATAGTAATTGTGTTTTATTAACTTTGTTCACCTTTTTTAACCAATTTTTGGTTTTATGATTTGAAATAGAGATGTTTTAACTCGATTTGGAAGTGCTGGGACCATTTCTACAGATAAATATATGTTTCCTGATCATCAAGATGATGAGCGACCAGACCACGAGCACCCAGACTATATATGCTGTTTGGGTGAGTGCTGTCCACAACTGCGATATAAAGTCTATGGATATATATCCTGCTACATATATATGGTATATTTCAGCCCCTTATAGATGGACTGTACCTTTGAACAGCTAAAGTGAAGATGTTTTTCAGCTTAATTATAGCAACCAGATATAACGAGTCTGTGCTCCAGTCTCAGATTTCATAAAAACAGAATATGTACTGGTTGATCTCCATTTTAATCTCCAAATGTATACAACAGGGTTCCTGAAAGCCCTTGAGTTTAGTGGGCATCCCTACAGATTTTCCTGCAAGTTTCAGGTAATTTGAAAACTGTATCAAATATAGAAGAATTTGCAATGCATCTGATCTCAGCCACACTAGTAGAGAGGGTTGGGGTTCCATACAATGCATCTGATCTCAGACACGCTATTAGAGAGTGTTGGGGTTCCTTACAATGCATGTGATATCAGACACACTATTAGAGAGGGTTGGGGTTCCTTACAATGCATCTGATCTCAGACGTGCTATTAGGGAGGGTTGGGGTTGCTTACAATGCATCTGATCTCAGACGTGCTATTAGAGAGGGTTGGGGTTCCTTACAATGCATCTGATCTCAGACGCGCTATTAGAGAGGGTTGCAGTTTCTGTAGAATTTCACAATATAATTTTAGGGATCCGTAACAACAAAAAAAAGGTTGAAAAACACTGATATAGCAACATAAACCAGTGAAGTAATACCTAAGTATTTATGCATGGGATGTAACACCTAAACCTGCTGGAATATACAGCATTATGGCCCATATTGAATGTGCAGTGAAGCCATAAGAGCTACTATGCAATTTGACGCTTTGAAAGATCATTCTATATATAGAGAAGAGATGTGGTAAATGGTAATAAACGGCAATGAAGCATAGTCTTTTTGGTTAATATACCAGGTTAATGGACATTTTTAAATCTACAAAGCATGCAATAAAATGTTAAATAAACGGTCAGTGACTAGAGTTCATATATAGATTCAATTTTCTAAAGACTAGAAACAGGTGCAAGTTTGTGAATTTGGGAAATTTGGTACATTCACAATAGGCAAAAAAAAAGTCACGAATGATACGTATGCATTTATAAAAGAAAAATGCAGACTGAATATTTTACTTAAAGTGCACATCTGACAAAATTTTCACAAACACTGTGCAGATTTTTTTGGCAAAAGTCTACGTATTGAACCCATAAAAAAAAAATTAGATGTATATATTGTTTGACTTTGTGGGGGTTATTCATTAAACTGCAATAGTACTAAATCGGGCATGCAAACTGCCATTGAAGTCAACGGGAGTGTCTACAAAGTAGTGCCCCGCTCAGCACTATCGAAGTTTAATGATTACCCGCTGTGAATCAAGAATTAGCCTTCACTTAAACATTGAGCTGCCTGGTCAATAACCTCAAAAATTGTTTGGGAAAATGTGTGATGTAAAGGTGACAGGCTGTGTACTCATTCGCATGGTATTACCCAGAATCTGTGGCTGCAATGTGCGGAGATAATGGCGAAAGGCATGGGGTGCAGACCTGTCTGAGACATGTGACTGTGCGCACAAGTGGGATGTTTATTTGCCATGATAACAATCTCAACAGGTTCACACATCTCTACTAAAGATATGTGGAGATGTGGGGCGTAGAGGAATTTGCAGTGCTTACAAGTATCACTTGTATACGCAAGCATGTTTTTTTTCTCAGGAAGAGCTGGAAGAGTTCCTCTCAAACAAGAACAACTGGTGTACGGTTCCCCTCTGCTTTCACTGCCAGATTGCCATAGGGCAATCTTTCTTCACAAATAAATAGAATTAATCAAATGATTCATCTTCAGGTGTGTTAGCATAGTGCACTGTTTTAATTACCGGTATAGAACAATTTAAGCTTCAAGAGGCTTTCATATTCAGAAACACACACACACACACACACACACACACAAAAAGGTACTCTGTTATTAGTGCAAAAAGCTATTTCTTCAACCTGGAAATTAAAAATAATGAACTATTAAAAATGACCCTAGTTCCCACGTAAAACCAAACATGAAAATGTGCAGTTGCCACTTGCACAGCCTGGTAACACGGAAATGAACTGCTGTATCTTGTCAGCCTGTTCGAGCAGATGATTCAAACAAGTCACTTCTGAAATGAAACACTTCAGGCAAAGTATCTGAACACCGTCTTGTAAGAAACAAAGAAAGAATGGCAGGAAAATGTCATGTTTACGTTCGTTACAAACCCGACAACTTGGAAACTGTTTGAACTCGGTCATATAGGTCACGAGTAATGTTTGGCTCTTGCGTTCTCACTGTGAGACTGGAAGATCGAGCAGTGCATACTGTACCATACTCAACATTTTGATTGTTTGTATAAATAATATGTAATTACTAAATTGTGCTAGCCGCTTCATTTGGTGGTATGGCTCAACACTGTTAAATAAGTTACATAGTTGATGAGGTAGAAAACAGACATATGTCCATCAAGTTTAATCTATGTTAAATTTAGACGACAGATACTTTATCGTATATTTGTACTTACAGTATATTTATTGATCCAGAGGAAGACAAGCATAAAACCCCCAGTAAAATATCATCTAATGATATCTCATATGGGCAAACAATGAATTCCTTTCTGACTCCAATATTGGCAATCAGATTACTCCCTGGATCAACATCCTTCCCATGTTCACTTATTTGGTATATTCCTGTATACCTTTCCTTTCTAAAAAGATGGATAACTTTTTTTTTTATATAGATATCTATGGCATCTGCTATCACGGTCTCCATGGGTAATGAATTCCACATTTTAACTGCCCTTACTGTAAAGAACCCTTTCCTTTATTGCTGGTGAAATCTCCTTTCCTTCAACATAAATGGGGTGTGACCCAGTGTCATTTGTACTGCCCGTGGGGTGAATAGTTATTTTGAAAGCTGCTCTTGTATTGATCCTGATGGGGCCTTATTCTAAAAGAATTATATATATTATTATTTTTTTAACCTACATCTTTGTATTACAGTACCTTAATTGAAAAATGTTTTTTAAAAAAAAGATAGGAACTGTATTCTTGGATTCAAAACTTCAGCCCGTGTTTTTTGCTTTCATATAATAGACCAGTTATATTTCGAATTGTGCGGCTCTTTTGTCTATATTTTGCGATTTATCTACTCACCTGACACCTGGGTAATTTTACGTCCTCTCTCTAAGCAAATGCCTACTAACTTTCCTGGCTGCATTACCTGAATCTGTTACTCTGGGCACTAAAATAACTTTTTAATCTCTTAGATAAAGATTTGCACATTTTTGCCCACAGTCACCAACTAGACAAAATGTGTCACTTTTCAGGTGTAAAAAAAACGGCGAACCTTGTATGAATTTACAAGCAATTTGCCAAATATTAAATGAATGTGCTTTGCAATTTTGCTTAATATGCTAATTTGTGAATTTCTCTAAAATCACTAGATTTGTTTAATGCGGAGACTATAAATAGGGCCCATACATCCTTTTATTCTCACTGTCTAGCGATATTTAATTGAAAGCTTGCAAAATTACAAAAGTGAACACTCATTTTGCGTCATTATTAGCCTTTTGAGGGGAAGGGTGCTTTCCTTTTCTATTAATGGTTGTAATCTAATTAGAGTTGTGGTAAAGCCAATCGTGATAAATGTCACAGCAATATAGATATGTTGTGTTGCTGTGTTTAGGTAAAAGGCCTATGGTTCTACATGAACATTTCTAAACTCTTGGGACATTTCTGAATATTGTTTTGTTCTGGCTTTGTAAAGTGTGAATACCCAACATACTCTTCCCAATATCCTTTGGCATTTTTTTTTAGATGTAAATACCTACATTCAGTTATCTTATAGCACTATTGCAACAGTTCAAGATTGAAACATGGCTCTTAGCGATCTCACGTTGCATACAACTGTTCTCAATGGAACTTACACCTGACAAGTATGTTCTACCAACGCTAAATTCAGAAATGTGTAATCCTTTCCCCACTAGATACATATTCATCCATTTTATCCATATACACTATAATGAAGATGTATACAAATTATATTTGCATCATTCAGTATCTGCATATGGTAATACATGTAGCAATTCCTAAAGATACTTCTTTCAACAGCCACCAACTATTACGTTTGTTTTACACAGGTTAGTTCTGACCGTGACCATAGACTATGACAGTGTACTGTACTTGTATTTACCTATAAGATTATATATTGTTAGGTGGAATGTCTGCACCACAACCAACATGAAAAACACTGACAATGCCAGAATAACATACCGTACAGTACTTAATTTTTCATTTCCTTATTGAAGAATATGATAGTCTAAGCTCATTGGTAATGACCTATTGCCTCACAGACTTTGATGCAATCTTTCTTACACAAAAGATATTGAATAGTACTATTGTCTCAGGATTTAGTATGTGACGTGTAAATATAGCTCTATAGCTTACTGTACCGGTATATTATTTCTAACACATTCACATACTTTTGTCCCCAAAAGACCTTGAGACTTTGAAGGACAGAGTTAGAAAAAAGGTCCTCCCTTATTGAACATGGGGGTAAAATGTAACATTTCTTAACAGGGCATGCTGACAAAAGCACTGTATATCTAATTGAAATGAAAGCTGAATTATACATTCCTTGGTGGAAAAATAAGTGAGCTTCTTCATACTAATTAAAAGGTAACTGTTGTTCGGGGAAACAGACATCCAAGGAGAGACACCTCATTCCTCTTACAAAGGTCCATGGAAAATATGCATGGTGACTTCAGTGTTCCTGTTAACAGTAAGGGCTTCATCTTTCACATAGGTCAGCATATATTTTTGGGCATAACACGGAAAATGTGATCCTATAATTTAATAGGAATGTATTGCTGCTGAATACCAGTATTCAAACAAGGATGTGAAACTTAAAAAATGTTTAATGTGAGTTTGGAAAAAGCTAAGAGAGGAATTCCAAGGAATATGCTTCACATGTTGGAAGTTTTTCTCATACTATAAATTACCTAAAACATTTCACCAAACACACAGCTGATCTTAATGTTACACTGACTTCTCTACAAACCCTTGCAACTTCAATCCAATTAGCACGTGATCCAGCACAAACTGTGTGGATCCAAGATCTTCAATGATGTGAACATGTATGCACAGAATATGTGAGTGGTGTGCATGTTCCCTGATGATCTCAATGTCATGGATGTATATGAGCATCAAGCCCACACTCTAGTTGCTTTCCAGCTACCATTCACAGTGTTCATTAGTATCCCTTTTATACCCAATTTTCTCAATAAAGAGCCAAGTTAAATAATAAAGCACTATACTTTGATAGGAGGAAAGCAAGAACTTCCCTAAATATTCACCCTTAATAGCTAATTAGGAATCTAGAACACCAAGAACAATGTCTACTTTTAGCTGGGGTAGGCTGACCAAGAAAAAGACCATTCTTTGAGAAGGCAGCTTGTCTCTTTAATCATTATTTCTATCCTAATATATCAATGATATCCTCTCCCCCTCGCTCACCTTGAATTTTGTTTATGTCAATTATCCTTTTTTAATTCTTAATTACATTTAATTTCATTGTTCAACTTTGACAGCCATGTTAACGAAGCGATGCTGTTCCACGACACATCCGATAACCCGACCCAACCACTTAGTAAACATGGGCCTTAATCCTTAAATTAGAAGTCGCTTAGGAGAGTGGCATAGATCAAACTATAACATAGGACAACATACGACAAATAACTCATTTTACAGCTATGAGTAATGGGGTTTTCCAATTAAACAAAGGAAAATGAGACCGTATGACCGTGATAATTTTGAGACAGGGAGAGGTTTTATTGTAAAATGAGATGCTGCTTACAATTTTAGAACACCGTTACCTTTTTTACTGACAGGTCATGGTCCAGCTCCTCTTCAGAATCCTCCTCAGGGTGCTGTTGCTCTTGCATGTCTTTCATTTTATTGAGGAGCTCCGCTTTCGGTGCTGATGTGCTGTAGTATGTGGAGCTGGTTGTTAATGAGATAGCAGACGACATATTCTGCTCATCCTTTCTGTTGGATGATACAAAGCCACAGTCAAACTTCCTTCTTAAACAAAATAAATACCTTTTTTTATTTCGGGTTTACATTTTTCTGGTGATCCTGAACATAGATTCGTTACCAAACCATGGAGTAATATTCTTTTTCAGAGGGGTACCAAAGTGAGATAAAATTTGGAGGGAAACATCATAAAAATTACATTGACTGGAGTTTATTTAAAAAATAAACAAGTGATTCATCCCCGATTACTGCAGTATTGAAAACATTGGGAAAAATTGAACAATCTGTATTGGAACCACTCCAACACTATAATCTTTCCAAGCTTTGCCTTAGTTTGGAATGAAAACAGCATGTATGTATGGCATATTCCATATTTGTGGTTTGTGGTTTTATCATAGTTCAGATTTTTGACTCAAATTAAAAAATTCTAGTAAATAAATGAAATAAAACATTAAACATATATATATATATATACATATACATCTATCTATCTATATCTATATCTATATATATCCATAACAAGACCTTATGACAGGGTTGGAAATTTCCCAGGCGCCTAAAATGTAATTGGCGTCTGAGTTTTGCAAAGCTGAGTGACCCGTCAGTCACCATCACAGTCCAATTGGTTACAATGTGCCCGATCGGGCTTTCATAGTACATCATCAAAGCGGTGTCTGACAAGTCTGTGACAGGCTGGGAGCAGCGCAGCTGCCTGTGGAATTCAGGAAGGGGGTAGCAGAGAACAGGAAGCAGAGGGGTGCAAAGGTTGGGGGAGGGAGCAAGGCGGAGAGCTGCAGGACTGTGCCTGCCTCTTCTCTGTATGAGGTTGGTGAGTGAGTGTGTCAGAATGAGTGCGCGAATGTGTATCAGTGTCACAGATACACACTGACATACAATAAACACAAAATAATGTTCCCAGCACTCATGAATGACAATTGAAAAAGAAATAAGCCAAATTAATTTAATCAAGGAAAGAACACAAACCCCCAAGGGGCCTAGGTCACACACAGTGTGTGGTAAATGTGACAAGGAAGGAGCCTGAGAAAACAAGGAAAGGGGAAGGGTAGGAAAGGGAATCTCAGGGTGAAGGGAGGGGGGAAGGAGGGGAGGGGTTGGGGGTGCAAACAAATGCGGTGATACAGGGGAAGGGGGGGGGGCAACGTTTTGGGGTGAAGACCCCTTCTTCAGACCCGTTCCCAAGGGTCAAAAAAGATGTCCGATGGTACTTCCCTTTAACCCTGTTAAAAACTCCCTATGAAATGGTGAAAAAACAGAAGAAAAAAATGTCAATTCAAATGGAGATGGTGAAATAAACGAGTCCAGAACCTCACAAAGAGTTATTTGGGATAATGGGCTCCTGAATCCCCTTCAATGAAGACCTAACTAGGAAAAAAGGTGAGCTCAAAATTCCCAAATAGAAAACATAAACAGATACACAGGTTCAATGGGTATAAGGTGCAAGTCACAAGAAAGTACTGTTCCACGTTGCACTATTAAGTGTCTAGCTTTAACCCTTTGAGTGCTGTCTATTTTTTGTTTTGTTTTGTTATACACCGACATACAGAACCGCTGGGGAGGAAGAGGAAGTTTTTAGGAGCCAAAATTGCCGGGAGAGACCAGAACAGCCTCACATGACCACCTCTCCCAATCCCCAACAAAACTTTGGCTCCTAATATTTGTAGCTCCTAAGTTGTTAACATTTTTGTCCACCTGTGCCCTATGAAAAGCAGTATGCATTATTTACTTTGTGATATTTAATGTACTTCTCATACTGTAGTTAAACTATTGAATTAAATCTGTAAAACTGTTGAAAATCTGCTAGATTGGAAAAGAATCGCTACATTGTACAGACTGTGTTAGATGTATTTTGTTTTCACTGCAACTCAAATATATGTTAAGTGGCATTGCACTTGAATCCCTTCAATTCTGGAGAAGTGACAAATAATGACAAAAATACTCTTTAGCAACTGTGGTAGTATAAGGTTATGTGGACCTCTGGTTAAAACAGTCTCCCCTACTCATTTCCTTTTTTGTTTACACTCCATTTTACAGCATGGAAAGCAGGTGTTCCCAGGAGTCAAGCACTGCTATTTTCAGCTCCGTTTACTCCATTTCCATGCTTAATGGTGATGTAGCTAGATTTAAATGGCTGCCAAATCTCAGACCAATAGGAAGACGCAACTGTATAAATTGTGGCTTCCTATTGGACGGCCATTTAAATCCTCTGAAGAACCTAGGAAGTAATACAAGTAACATCACCAGTAAGTATCTCAGGAACCAGGGGGGCCTCGGGAATGAAAATAGTGTGGTTCAGTTATAGAGGACTCCCTGGTTCCAATCCTTTAAAGAAATGGGGGTTAGTTAGGGTTGATTGCTCCTTTACAGGTAAAGCCTCAAACAACTAACATCATACTACAGTAGTAACTGCATAGATCTATGCAAAACACAACCAAAAGCTATTGGACAGGACACACCCCTATAACTACAGTGGTAAATAAGTTTCAACCAGCATTCTCTTTAATCCTTCCATCCAGTAATGCACTGCATACCACTCCACGCCTTAAGTGTATCGGAAGCAGTATATATTCAGGATATCCTATTACATTGTACAACTACTGCAGAGCTTGTGGAAATAACAATACAGGTGGTCCTCGGTATCCGACAGGCTACTTTCTGTCGAATGCCTTTTCCAACGAAGCATAATGCAGTCCCCTGGACGCATTATCCGACGTCGGAACCGCTTATCCAACGCTCACCGCCGCGGATAAACATGGACCCTTAATCCGATGGTCCGTTATCTGACGGTGGTTTGCGGGACGCATTACATAGGATAAGCGAGGACTGGCTGTACATATCAGTGGTTCAGAGTACTGTTATGACAAAACAGGGACCGTTGAATATTTTGAGCAACCAATATACAGTAAGGTCTTTTAAAGGAGTAATTTATGTACACACATTTCTTTAATCAAATACTATAATGCATGGAAATCATAATGGCATTTCAAATGTTATTAATAAACAGTATTGTATTTCAGAAAATAACTCTGTGGTATATGTAATCTCAGAGCAAGTTCATTTTTAATTCATAATACATGTTTTCACTTAGAGTGGCCAGAAAAAGGTTTTGAACCCCAATGATAACGGAAATTCCATACTGTTCCCATGATAACCTTCTTTGAATCAAAACCAATCTTTTCTTAAATATCCAATAGGGTTTATACTAACCAATTCTATGTCTTTTGAAACAAAATTAATCATGAATTAGACAAACAATGACTAATTAAGAGTCAGAGTATGTGCAAAAGTAAGTGAAACCCTGGTTTTATCAGCTAAATTAAAAAGGACAATTAGAATCAGGTGTTTAATTAATTAGGTAGATCTTCTGGAGTGCGCTTGGGAGGCCTCACCCTATACAAAGATCAGAAATTTTCTGCGTTTGGTCTTCACCATACAGGTGTGTGGAAACACATCATGCCACAATCAAAAGTAAATCGCTGTGGGCCTCAGAAAGTCCATTATTGATGCTCATCAGTCTAGAAACATTTACAAAACCATTTCTAAGGATTTGGGGCGTCACCAAGCCAGTGCCAGACAGTCTAGAAATGGACAACGTTCAACACCAGTCACTCTACTCAGGAGCGGTCGTCTTATCAAAATCTCACCAAGAGCAAACCAGCAAATCATCCAGGAAGCACAAAGACCCCCAGAGTAACATTTAAGGATCTGCAAGCTACTCTCACCTTGGCTAATGTGAGTGTTCATGACACAACTATCAGAAAAAGACTGAACAATAATGGTGTTCATGGAAGGATAGCCAGGAGGAAACCACTGCTCTCTAAAAAAAACATTGCTGACATCAGATGGGCCCAACTTGGAGCGCAGCCACCTGGCCCGTCCTGACCATTTATTTTTTATATGTATTGCGGGGGGCGGGGGTATTTTTTGTGTGTATTGGGGGGTGGGTATATTTTTATATATATTGGGGGGGGGTGTATGGGTGTATTTTTTATATGTATTGGGGGCGGCGGATTTTTTACATGTATTGGTGGGGTGGGTGTATTTTTTTATATGTATTGGGGGTTGGGGTGTATTTTTAATATGTGGTGGCGGGTGTATTTTTAATATGTATTGGGGGTGGGGGCAGGTGTATTTTTATTATGTACTAGCTGATATACCCGGCGTTGCTCGGGATGTAAATCCGTAATAGGTAGTATTATTTATAAATAGGGTAACAATAGGATGACTATTTGGTGGAAAGTTTGAATAATAATGTTGAAAAGAAACATGGAAGAAAATGTAATACAATGTTGTTTAAGAATGGTTTATTGTAAACACACCACAGTACGATGTATATTTTGGCGATGTAAAAATGTGAGGTATGTTTCCCGCTAGGGTGTGAGCAGGTGTGAGGCGTCGGGTGGGTGTTCAGTACGGGTGGCGGGTGGGTAGTGAGTGCTGGCTGTGGGTGGGAAGAGGTGGACAAACAGGGATTATAAAGGAAGGTGCACCAATGACAGAGAGGGGAGGAGAAGAGAGAGAAGTGGGAGAAGCAAGAGAGAGGTCAGGGAGAGAAAAGGAGGAGATAGAAGGGGCAGTCAGGGGAATGGCCTGAACAGCTTGGGAGGCGGAGACAGGGAAATCCTGATGAGAAGAGTCTGTGCGCGCGGCCCCTGTAAGCTGGGGTGCGTGCACACAGGCTGTAACACAGGCGCGGACCGCACGGAGCAGGGGAAGACAGCAGGTGGGGGACGGAGCCAAGCGGAGGGGAACGCGGGCGAGGACTGTGCCCGTGCGATGGCCAGCAAGGGTAGAGAGGAGCATTCACGCGCGTCCCCCATGGGCTGAGGGGGTGCGCGTACCGGACGCGTCACCAGGCGCGCAGAACGCCGCGCCACGGGCATCACACGCGGAGGAGGCAACGGGACGGATGGCACCACAGGGGAAGGTAAAGGAGCTACCGCGGGTTAGAGGGAGCGGGGAGGATTACAGCAGGGGCTGCGGGGGCGCGTGGGTATGCGAGACCTGCGGGGAACGCGCTGCAGCAAGGGGAGAGAGGTAGACGGTGAAGGAGAGGAGTGGGAAGGGGCAGAAAGGATAACGGGAGATGGGAGAGAGGGAGAGGAAGAGGAAGGAATCTCCTGAGTCGTCCCTGCGGGAGGGCGGCGAGTGGGTGAAAGGTAGAGGCGGGAGTGCGGCGGGTTTCTGAAAGGCAGAGGCGGGAGGGCGGGTGAAAGGCAGAGGCGGGAGGTGGCGGGTGAAAGGCAGAGGCGGGAGGTGGCGGGAGTACGGGCAGTGGGTGGGTGAAAGGCAGCGGCGGGAGGGGGGGAAGGCAGAGGCGGGAGGGGGGGGGGGTTGGAAAGCAGGGGCGGGGGGGGAAAGCAGGGGCGGGGGGGGGGAAAGCAGGGGCGGGGGGGAAACAGGGGGGGGAAGGCAGGGGCGGGGGGGAAGGCCGGGGCTGGGGGGGAAGGCCGGGGCGGGGGGGAAAGCAGGGGCGGGGGGGAAGGCCGGGGCGGGGGGAAGGAAGGCCGGGGCGGGGGGGGAAGGCAGTGGGGGGGGGGGAAGCCATTGGCGGGGGAAGGCATGGGGGGGGTCGGGGCAGAGGGGGGGAAGGGAGGCCGGGGGGAAGACAGGGGTGGTGGGGGGGGGGGGAAGGCAGGGGCGGTGGGGGGGGAAGGCAGGGGCAGGGGGAAGGCAGGGGTGGAAGGGGAGGTGTCACTGTGTCTGTCCTTGTGTTTGTCAGTGTGTCTGTCCCTGTGTGTGTCTGTCCCTGTGTGTGTCTGTGTGTCTGTCACTGTGTGTCGGGGGCGGGTCAAAAACGGAGCTGGGGGGTCAAAAATGAAGCAGGGGAGTCAAAAACGGAGCTGGGGGGGGTCAAAAACGGAGCTGGGGGGGTCAAAAACAGAGCTGGGGGGGGGGCAAAAACGGAGCTGGGGGGGCCAAAAACGGAGCTGGGGGGGCGGCAAAAACTGAGCTGGAGGGGGCAGAAACGGAGCTCAGTTAAGCCCCCCCCCCCAGCAGCAGCAACAACCGGCGCCACCACCACCAGAGAGCATTTCCTCACCTCAGGCAGCAGCAGCAGTGTGGCCGGGGGTTGGGGACCCCTGGGTTAGAGTGTACAGGCCAATGAGAGCCATGGGGGGGCGGGCCATCCGGGAGGGGCGAGACACCAGCAAATGAGAGCCGTGGGAGGGCGGGCGGACAGACAGACCAATCATATGGTCTCCAGACACTCACAACCAAGATTTTCAAATTTATATATATAGATTGGGGTTGGGTGTATTTTTATATATGTATTGGGTGGGTGTATTTTTAATATGTATGGGGGTGTGGGGGTGTATTTTTAATATGTATTGGGGGTGGGGAGTGTATTTTTAATATGTATTGGGGGTGGGGGGTAGGTGTATTTTTATTATGTATTGGGGTGGGTCTATTTCTATTATGTGTTGGGGCGAGGGTTGGGTGTATTTTATTATGTATTGGGGGCAGGGTTATATGTTTTTAGGGGGTGAAATGTTGAAAAAGTATCATGTTTTTGTGTAATTTGTTTGATCGGGTTATCTTGATCTATTATTAGGACTCAGATTAAGCTCTAACAGGTTAGTTTTGAAATACAGCTCAACCCCGTTATAGCGTGATCCGCTACAACATGAATCCGCTTATAACGCGGTCCGAGTGTGGCTCCCGAGATTTGAAAACCTCCATTGTGCCGCATGAGGGAAAGAGCTGACAGCAAAGAGAGAGAGGTCTAGATGCCGGTAAATCCTTGCGTGCCAAAATTTTAACGCGATCCCGGTTATAACGCGGTCTTATTCTGTGGCCCCCAAGGACCACACTATAACGGGGTTCAGCTGTATGTGAAAATCCTAAAGGGTTAAAAAAACTTTTTCTCCCCGCAGTATTTTTTTTACTGTAGCATGGGTATGCAAAATGCTATGTTTAAGACACTGCAGCAGTAGTTTCCAGGCATATACTACTATACCACTACCCCAGTGCAGCAATTCAAAATGCAAAAACCCGGAAAACAGAATGTCCACTATACAGTACAATAAATGAATGTGTACTGTATGTAGAATCAGTAACTCAAACTCACAAAACCGGTATACAGACTAACTTGTTAAAAAAAAAATGGAAGACAAATAAGAAAAAAGTGGGGGCTATTTGCCATAATCACCCAGTTGAAAATGGACTAAAAAAGTGGTACAATAATAATAAAAAATAAACTGGCATATCAACTGATCAAATCTGCACAAAGCAATATAGATTTTTGGGATTTGATCAATCTGGTTCTAGATTGTCCCAGTTCTGCAGCCAGGAGACTTTTTTTTTTTTTTTTTAACTACCCACAAATTGTGTTTAAATTTATAATAGAAGTTGGAGTCAGACTGAATAAATCTCAGGGGATGACTGAGATACTCCCAAATACTGTAAATGGACCGTCTCTTAGGTAGCTCTGCTGGCTTGGCAATCCCCTGTGTTTCAATGGATCCCCACCCAATCTCCCCATTTGCTTAATTTTCCATCGGCACTGCTGATGGGAGAGTGAGACAAGTCATAAGATGTTGGCTGCATAGTGATGTATGGTTATGTCCTGCTAATCAGATCATGTGACTCAAACTCTTCTCACTGCAGAGCCAAAAACATCAAGACACCGCGGGATGATGATTAAGCCTCTGAGCGCCCGATGACTGTACCCTGAACGTCACAAGGGCCGGCACGCTAAAGGCCCTATGATGTACAGGATAATACATCATGGTAAAAATGCTGGTTTTCCTAGTGGGAGGTCGCGTTCACCGCTCCAATGGAGCAGTGAATAAGATGGGAATAGAGTTGTAGAGTATCCCCCAATTCTGGTCGTTCTGGAGGTCCTGCCCGTGGTCATGTGATCACTACACCAAGGGATTACATAATTAAGATCCAGAAGAACTGTGCCACTCAGGTGCCACAACTTTTCTGGCACTCAAAAGGTTAAGGGAACGGAAGGCTAGGCAGAGATCTGGACTAAGGTGGCTGAAATGTAAGACAAGAAATATTTTAGGGCAAAATAAGACAAGTGAGGGTTATCACAAGACAGGAAAGTGGTAAGGATTTATAAAATTATACTGTATCTCCTGAGTGCTGTATCACTAGAGACAATAACAGATTCCACCATGGTAAATAAAAAGACAAGATTTTTTTTTCAGTGAGCCGAGGAGATTATTACTTTATGTTCCATCGTGACATTTTGATCAATGAAACCTGCTAATAACTTTTTTTTACCATTTCCAGTGCAACCATAGGAAAACAGAACAAGCCAATCCGCATGTTACCAGTCTGAAAACTAGAAGTAAGGCATGTTATGCAAACTAATATATACTCTATAGACAGAGTATCCAAAATAACGAATATCTGACTACAGTATATGAATTGTCTCATACTTCACTACAATATCATATGTATTCTTTAGAGGAAATCTGTAACCCTGATACAAGTGATGCTTTTCACCAATCTTAAACATGGTCTAAAAGAGCCATTTTAAACAAGTCAATCACTATACTTAATATCATCAGTAACTGGCATAAAAATAACATAGTGGACATTGGTGTGGAGGATGATTAGGAGCATCATTCCAAAATCATCATATAGTTGATATCTACAAATATCAAACAACTATCAAACTTTTGATAGATTACTTATTTCCATTTATTAAGTTGGAGCTATGTAGCATATAAACTATATATGCCACTCATTTGCTATGGTATTCTAGCACCTCACTTTTAGGTTTATTGATCCCAAAATTATTCTTCTTCTGTCTAATTTTTGGGTCACTAGTGGATTGTAAGCTCTTTGGATTCCGTTTACCTCATATGAATTTTTTAGAAGATAGATAGTAGAATGCCAATATTAAAACACCAAAGATTTAATCTGGATTTAAATGTCAAATTTATATAAAACCTAATAAAGAACTAATTTATACATTAGAAAAGGGGATACTTACTTTTCCTCTGAAGGTCTTGGAGATGGGACTTTTGGAAGGAGCTTTCTGCGTTGCTGAGCTTCTTCTAAAAGATGGTCATCTTTGGGAAAGATTCCCTCCATTAGGTCCATTGTGGTCCTCATTTTGGCAGTAGGATCCAAAATTTCTGCCAGAGACTTATCTTTGCCTATAATTTCTTTTACCAGCTCCTCTGACTTAACGTCATTATAAATCTTATCTTTGCTCTTTGAGTAACTGACTGTAAGAGAAGAGACATCACTTTCTTTGGTGTTCTCCACCAGTTCTTGAGTTGGTTGGTTGTCAGCCTCTCTGGATTGGTCCTCAGGGTCATGCCTTGTATATGCACAGAAGCGGGAGTAAGATTGTTCAGATGTGCTGAGCGTCTTGAGCTGGTCCCTTGCAAGGCCGGAAAGTAAGGCAGGTGGCTCAATGGCACTCAGCAAATTGTGTCTACTTTCCTTCTCTGCATGGCTTTCAGAATGAATAATCTTAATGGGGACCATTTTCACTTTGGTGTTGTCTATCACTCTTTCAATTCTGAAATAGGCAAACATGCAGTAGTTACAACATGAACACAATATGAAAACCACAATGTGGAAATACTTTAACATGGTTTGATGCCATAAGCCAAATTGCTATGAGAGAATAAGTTAACTAAACATATTTGTTAGTGACAGTTGTATAAACATGTAGGTTATTTGTATAACTAGCATGCAAGTTCTTTAGAAATGTGGTAATACACCCGTTTTCAGGACTAGAGAGATGTAATTCATAGTCTAAAATGTCAACACTATCAACAATGTTCATACTTGTCCATTACAAATGTTACACAGTTTGCAATTCTGCATTTACAATTGTACGATACCTTTCCTAACGCCTTTGGAAGAAAACAGGAAATTGTACTGTAAGCCCATTCTTCATTGATGACCTTAAGTATACAATATTACATTATGACTATAGAAAATGAGAACTAAGAGCCAAATATAGTTTAGCCTGTGTATGCTTAGAGTAAGACTATAAACTGTGATTTATTGGCTTTTTCAACTAAATAACAGGATTGTACAAAAACCTAAACAACATGTTCCCCTTTGGTTTTCTTTACTTCCTGCCAAAAATACAAACCAATGCTACTACTTGGGTAAAATGAGTGGGTCTGAAAAGGAAACACTTTCACCTAAGTAATAAAGTAGTGTATAGGATTTTTTTAAAGGAGCAATCGAAGATGGCAAAGTTTTACATATTTGAAGCGGGGGTTTTCCGGAGTTGAACCATCTTAGGGGTTCCAGGAACCCCCTACTTCCGGAGATAGTTACCTCCAAACTATGTGCCGGTAGCTGCTCAGCAACCAGGGCTTTCAAGTTTGAAGCTCCCTCGAAACATGGGCCAAAACGAAGCCGCACCGATGACATCATAGCTTCCTACTGGCCCGGGAAATATCTGAACAGATAACATATTGTGAATACTGGTAACCGAGGAGAGCAGCTACCGGCATCTAATTTGCAGGTAGGTATCTCCGGAAGCAGGGGATCGCCGGAGCTGAAATTAACGGGGTTGAGCTGCAGAGACCCTTGCTTCAACCCTATATAAAAATAATAATTACATTTGCCAAAAAATCCATCACCTTGGATTGCCTCTTTAAATACAGGAACAAGGGGTGGGGGGGGGGGTATTTCCTGCTGGCACAGAAGTTGTTTAATGTCTTGTAGGATTTGCATCTTGTAGGATGATTACTTCAGCAGTTTTATATTTGTTTTTGTTGCATAGTCACCGTCATTTTTAAACTAAATCCAAGTTTCTAGAACTTTGGAATCATTGCAGCATGGTTACATGGGTGCAAAGACTTAACTATTTTCCGGTTTATGTTCTAATAAACTTCAAGTAAAATCAAAGATGGCTGCCAAGTTGTCCAATAAGAAGCTGAATTGTCATGCTCTGATGACATTAGGGCATCCCGTTGGCTAGTGGGGGTGAGGCTTGGATCGCAGCCATACAGTATTTATTTCCTAAAAGGCACCAGAAACACGACACATATAAAGGTAAATATATCTCGGCATGTGGGAGACCCCTACGTCTCCGACTCAATAAAAAAAAAAATTTTCTTTACAGTAGAGGTGCTTCCAAACTAATCTTGTCTACAATGGTTTCATAAAGGAAACTAAATCGATTTGTATGGGCACATAATTTCTGCACAGTTGATAATTTAATGTTTTCAATTTAATCACAGCACGGAGAACAGATGGGTGGACTTGATGATCAAATTTTGCCACCAAAAACTAAGATCACATAAGTCTGTATTTTGATATGCAATGGTAAATATAAATGAATTTAAACAAAGCAGGTTCAAGAGGTCATCCCCCCTTTCATTACCCCCTCCTTTTAAAGCAGCAACACAGGTTTTTTTATTTTTTTATTAGAGGATTGCAGGGGTTCAGCGCAGCTGAACGGTGTTAATTTCAGCTCCCAGGACCCTGTGCTTCACGAGATACTTACCTCCGTAGGGGGTGCCGCTACCTCTGTGGTGTTTAAATGTCCTTGTCACGCCAATAGGAAGCCACACCTGATGATGTCACAGCTTCTTATTGGCCCACTGGAACATTTAAACATCGCCATTTTGTTAGGCACACAAGTTCCCTGCCTGCAAATATCGGTACCCCCTATGGAGGTAAGTATCTCTGAAAGCAAGGGTCCCCCGAGTTGAAATGAACACAGTTCAGCTCTGGAGACCTCTGCTTCAATCCTATAACAACAAAATAAATAAACCTGTATTGTTGCTTTCACACTTTTGAAAGGGCACACAGATTCACATGGGGCAACACGTGGAGGGATGCCTTCATACATTGATGCTATGAGGTACAAAATTAACATGTTTTTGTTAATTTTGCACCAAATTTGCCTTACTAGAACATGGATTTTATTTCAGGCTTGTGCAGTATTTATCTGATAGTATATTTGACACAACACACAAGAGTTTTCCATGTAGTTTTATGGTGCCAGGTGGCCACAAATCTCAAGCTTCACTCTTCCTAATCACTTTGTTTTTGTTTCCCCTAAATCTACAATAGGATCATGATATTCTGGTCTGATATTCTATGACCAGATTGGATGCACAACAAGATCCTAGAAGTTATTAAATGGTTGGATAAAACATTGGTCTCCTGAGCTCTTCTCGGTTTCCCTAAAATCTAGAATGGTTTATAAAGAAGTCGTTAATAGAAAAAATTCTATATTTTTGTAAAATCCGTAACAATGAGGTAAAGCTTGTGTTCTCTTTAGCCCATGCACTTTGCTTTCTTTAAAACGAATGTAAATCAATTTGGAAGGTTTATATAAAGATATTTAATGTGCACTGTATGGTTTTAAATAAACAATACTAAATATAAATCCATTTGATCTAGAACTACTGTAGTTTCTCTAGATCTACAACATTTATGACACATACACAATGAATATTTATCAATTGTAGGAGGCTCAAAGGGATCAGGAGTACAGATGCAAAGCTCCTGGGTCTGCAATGTTGCCCCCTAAGCTTAGAACAGGCTATACATCAATGCTACTCTTTGTGTGTCTTGTTTATACATTAAATGTGTTCATGTATAAAACAATAGCCCTATTACTTACAACTATTTACATGACCTAAGCAATATTCCTGGTTTCTAGTTAGCCCATGGCAAGTCCTTTAAAATATCAACCAAACAGGTTCCTGAAATCCTGACAAAATATTGGAATTGTTGAGTTATGGTACTCTGACCAGAGACCCTACACTGTGATCTCTCACCCATCCCAAGTTTATTAGGAAATCACGGGTCATATCTATATATGTCATATATGGCTTATTAACTCTATTGCAAAAGCTCAGGTACAAAAGTATCCTAAATATTCATTGCTCTACTGTATATATAAGTATTGTCCATGAGCTACTTGCTTTTCTTTGCTTGACCACGTTTTCTGTTAAGATTTGTTAGTGAAGCCACCTTGAAAGCACTGCACGGAGTTTAGCCATTGCACAGACATTGGCACATGTCTGTAACGTACGTGTTTATGTGTAGGATGCATTTAGTTTTAATGTCTTAGGAAAGCATTACCTGGACATGTTGTCAATCTGAGCCAGAAGTGGGGGTTTATCAGTAAGTTTTTGTGGAGCAAATTGAGGTGAAGGTGATCTAGATGGTTCCATTCCAGGTTTTTGCAGATAGTTGGACTTTGAGGACACAGCAGGTTCAGAGTCAATGAGCTTCCTCTCTAAGCATCTGTTGTCATTCTCTAATGATGCAGAGAATCTGGTATCATGCAAATGTTTCTCGGGATACACAACTGGGCTTTGAGCCAGAGCTGGCTGAGAAATGACTACATCCAGGCTGCTTGGGGAATAGGAGTGTACGCTCTTGGCCTGGGTTGTCAGCAAAGACTCTGAAGAAGTAGCAAGAGAGGATGTGGAATCGTTCTGCCGCCTGTATTTGTGGTCTACTTTAGGAGGAGGAGGTCTTTGAGGTGCAGGTCCACGCTTTCTGTTCACTGATGTCTGATCTAACCACTGATTGTCTTCTTCTGCATGGGAGTAATTCTTGATACCAGAGTGGGTTTCAGGAATAGGACCAGCAATTTTTTCTTGCTTCACATTTTCATTTATATATCTGTAGTCATTTGGTAGTGTCCCAGATCTTGCTCTGTTTTCTTGGGGTGTATATGATACTTCTCTTATTTGAGATGGTTTACCATGTGGTTTCCATTTGGTGTTCCATATAATGTCTGCTTTTCCTCTTGAAGGATCTTCCTTTTCCACTATTTCAACAATCCTGTCATGAAAAATGAGATTCAATTATTATCATACTCTTCACTAGAAAAACAGAATTCCCATATTTCTTAAATCACAGGAATTTACACAAGTATTTTACCAATCTATGTGAATTAATAGCTCACCTCAAAGCATCAATTAAGAACATCTTTCTACCACTTGCTAAGTAAGGTGTCCTACAGATGTAGCAGATGTTATTACGTCTGATAAAGCAACGCGTTGCGTTAACGCTGGCGCATTATTTAAAAGTAGGGCTATTGAAAGCAATGGTTAAAGAGATCACATGTTTTTTAATGTGTTATTTTGTGCGTTAACGGGGTTATCTTATTTGTAGAAAAGTAGGAGGAATATTTTTAATAACACTATTTTTAATGATTAAAAAAAATGATGCGTGCAACATTAAAGCAGAAACCCCCCTAACATCCCATTTGTTCACAGGATTGGAATCAGGTGGTCCTCCAATGCTGAATTGGGCTATTTTCACTTCTGGAGACCCTTGGTTTCCGGGATACTTACTGGTGAAGTTATTGGCACCGCTTCCTGCTTTTTAAAGGTGATTTTTAAATAGCCGCCCAATAGGAACCTGCAACCGAATGATGTTGCGGCTTCATATTGGCACGAGATTTGGCAGCCATTTTGTTTCCCCTAGAGGGAGATTTCAATCCTGGTGACTTCCCAAGTAAGTATCTCGGGAACCGGGATGTCCCCAGAGCTGAAAAAATAGTGCAAAATGGGGAAAAAATGAGCAGGGAGAGGGACTGCTGCTTTAAAAGCTTCAAAGAAGTGCACACGCTGCGATGTATCTTCCCAAATCTGTAACATTGAGAGGCCTTTAAAAAAAAAAAAACAACAAAAAAAAAAACCATCCAATCTAATTTTTGAAAAGATTGTTTAAAACGCATCACTTTAAAATGTTCTTTTTTTTCCCCGTTTCTATTTATTAATACACAACCAATTTCTGCTATTATACTAATAAAACATAAATCGGTGCGTGAGATGCGGCATGTTTATCATGCCTATGGACTCGTCCCCACTGCTCGCGGCTGCGCCAGCCCCAGTCACTGCCTGCGCGCGCCTGCAGAAACCGCGGTGCGCGACCGCATTTGCCAAAAAAGACAAGCTTTTTGTTGCGGGGGATGCGCGATGGCCACGTCATGGTGGCGGATTAGCCAATGAGGGCGAACCAGCCGTGTGACGTCATGGCCGCGCGCCCCCTCCACATCCCCCCTCTCACCCCCTCCATCGCGATCTCCTGGCTCTTCTCTGGACCACAGATCGTGGCTGAAACTGCTGCACACATTGCCAGGCGCTCCTACGTGCGCGGGCACGCAGTGACTGAGGCCGTAGCCTAACTTTTCAAGCAGCAATACTACATTTCCCTTTTTTAGTAATACTACATTCCCCAATTTTTTAGTTTTTTCTCCCATTTTTATATGTAAAGCATGTAATAATGTAAGAATGTGTACATTCTTAGCTAAATTGGCAATTGTTTGGGGCTCCTGCTGTAAATTTGTCAAAATCCTGACTGTGTGTCCAACATAATGGCCGCCTTTCAGTTTCAATCAATCCTTCAGTCAGCAGACACAATGTAACCTGATATTACTATGGTAACATTATCTATTGTTATAGTTTGCAGCTGGGAACATTGGCAACAAACTATCCCAAACAGGAAAGTATTGCAAAGATCTTCCAGCACTGGGGATGTGGGCTAAACCCGGCTATAGAAATCAAAGGATGCTCTGAAACTCTTTAAAAATGGCAGTATTCATTTTGAATAAAAAAAACAAAAACTATCACTATTATCTAATACTACATAACGGATGTATTTAAAAATTTTAAACCATATAAGATTTCACGTTTTGCTGCTTTAAGATGTTTGTAAAAAAATAATAGGGAGATAAAAGTGCACTCATTCTATTTTCTAAATGAAAGTGTCTTTGCCCAGCAGTTGGCAAATGCACATTTATTTTGGAATGTATCAAGATGCAGGAGCGTGCGCATACATCCGCGGCGACACTGGACTCCGAGTGAAGAACTTACAGGAAATCGTATCCTATAATCCTTGGCTCTTATAACACTGTGGTCAGCCGATGTTGATTATACCTTCTATATATCTTGTACAATATCATTATTGCTAATTACATGGCTGCTGTAATATACTTACATTGTTCACTGTGGTATTTAACATGAATGTTATGTATAGCTAGCAACATTGGCACATTTTCACTAAATATTTATCTGTAACTGGAAATTGTTTCTCAAGCCATCATGGCTGTACGAGGTTATCAAGCAGTGGTGCAGTGCTGTCAGACTAAGGGCTCGTCCAGGGTGGCGCTGAGCGGGCGCGCACGCTCACGCTAGACATGTTGCGACAACGCACGTGGCCTGCGTGAGCGGGCGGGTGCGCCTGCTCGGCGCTCAGGCGCTTGCCGAGCAAATTTGAATTTGCCGCTCGCAAGCGCGTCACGTGAGCGGTTCGCCCAATGAGGGCGAACCAGCTCTGTGACATAGAGGCCGCGCCCCCAGACGGCCAGGAAAAGCACGGCCGAGCAGGGCGCAGCGCTGGAGCGCCAGCGCGCCTCTGCCCACCCTGCACGAGGCCTAAGATTTGATGTCCATTGGTCTGTACTTTTGTGATCATGGATAATGTCCTTTTCTTATTCCAACAACATACAACTAAAAATTCTGCCAAACATCAGTCAATTCACACTTACGTAAGGCTCTCAGCATAAAGGTTCTTTGTTAAATATTTCATTTAATTTTCTTCATTGAGCAACTACAATGACTATCCAATGGAATATAAAAAGTGTTCTTTATTCAGATGTCCATTAAGCATTTTCAAATGCAAATCTAAAGCGATTTTTATTGAAGGGTTATAACACTCTTTTCAAAACACAGCTTATTAACCTTTTCCAGTATGGGCACAAACCATGCTAAAATTCTTCCAGAGCATTTGCCTTACCATAAATGTACCCGTGTTGACAGAGGCCATTGTAACAATTTCCCCTGCCTCCAAGATAGATTACACAATCAAAAGAGGCGAACTCTAAAACCACCCGTTTTCATTTTAATTTCCTACCATTTTGGAAAACCTTTTCAACTTTACAAACCGTAGTTCAAAAACAAATATGATGAGTGGTCAGTAAATTAATTGACAACACATGTAAATAACCCAACCTAATCAATTGTGGACAACCTGTGCTCTAATCTAAGGGATCATCATGTGATTTTTTTAAGCCTGTTTTGATGCATCATTTGATGTCATTTCATTTAAGGATTACTCCATAATGCACTGAGGTTCTTATTCAATAAGCCCGACGTGGCCACATTGAAGCTTATTGAACAAGAGGCATTAGCTTTACCATTATATCTAGTTAGGGAATCCGGTTTTAGGTTTTAACGGAAAAACACAGAAAAAAAAACACCCCCAACTGATCATCTTGAACTTTCGCTTTAAAACTGATAAACACCCGAAATGAAGCATTATTTAATATCAAATTCCACCTCTGGTGGCAACCCATTTACAGGTGGGAGAGAAAAGGCATCACAAGGCAGTATAGAAACCAAAAATATGTGCACTGATAAACACGGATTTATTAATTAAATGAAAACACTGGAAAACAATATATATATATATATATATATATATATATATATATATATATATATATATATATATATATATATATATATATATATATATATATATATATATACACACATATATACACACATCGATGTTATGACAAAAATAAACACGAAAACCAGAATCACTATATAGTGCAAATTCATTGTAGTGAATGGGCTCACTGAATGCAAAGTAGCTGCTACTACTACTAGGTGAATCATCCCCCATATATTTCGTATCAAAATGTATATTCTTTATAGGTTATGATGCATTTAATTGAAATGATAGGGCAGGTCCCCCAACTCGATTTCCTTTGCGCCCACACCTACGTTGTTTTATTTATTTTACATGTATAGGAAGCAGGGGTTCTCCAGAGCTGAACTGCGTTAATTTGAGCTGCAGAGACTCCCTGATTCAAGAGAAATTTTCCAGTGACGGTGCTGCCGGTACTGTCCCAGGGGAAACAAAATGGATGTTTAAACCTTCCACGCCACTAGGGCCAATAAGATGCTGTAACATCATCCGAAGTAGCTTCCTATTGGCCTGTGTGGCACATTTAAACCTCCTTAAGGTACCTGTGGCACCTTCTCCGGTATGTATCTCGGGCAGTGGAAGAACTAGGCAATGGTGCAAGTTTTTTTTAAAAGGCCCCCCCCCCCCCGGGCCCTACCTGTGGAGTGGGTGCGGCGGCGGATCCGAAGGAGGGGGCCCACCCAGGTGGTGATTGCGTTAGTTGGGCCCAACTTCCATGTTAAAACCACATGGGTGGGCTCCCCCCAATGCCTCCGCTCCACAGGTAGGTGCCTAGGTGAACAGGGGGCCACTAGAAATGCCGAAACACTGTGGTGGGTCCTAGTGCAGCCAAACCGGCTGCACATGTGGTAGTTCCTCCACTGATCTCGTTAACTATGGGGTACACGGTGCAGATATTATTGCAGTTCATCTCCGGAGACCCACTTCTACCTATACATGTATAAAAGAAAAAACAAGGCGTAGGTGGGGGCAGGCAGAAGGAAAGTCTCATTTGACTGTGTAGGATTGAAATAACTATTGAAAGCCAATGTTAAAAAGTTACCTACAATATATTTTTGATGCTGAGCCAATAAAACAGATTACAGCTTGCCAGGGATTTCAGCTTTCTACGGGAGAAACATGGCTCCTGGAATTCTCTCTTTAACACCGTTGCTGCCAAGAGTAGGCAATCCATTGCAACAGACCCTTCTGGCAGTAAAGGGGGTTTAATAGCTTGTTGTACTAATATTAATGTTTATTAGGAGGCATCCCATTGCAATGAGTAAATCACCACCACCACAAAGAAGGCACAAAGAAAAGCATTGATAAGAAGGAAAAACAGGTACCTCTGACACCCAGAAAGAATGCAGGTTTGCTCTGTAGGAGGAGACTGGAGAGACACAGTGAGTTTAGAAAAGAAGCTGTAAGAAGACAAAGCAATACTGGGAATGACTTACTGTTTTACCAAACAAATTATATCCTCATCCAATGAAAAATGCAGTCCTCCTTTTTTTTTTTTTTTAATATTTATTATTTTTTAAATTTCTATCTTTTAGTATTATTATGTTTCTGTCGTTTGCCATTCTGTGACCACATTAAAATAGAATTTTTTTTCAGGGGTCTGTAGTAGATACCATGTGTATGTAACAGATACCACAGTCTTTTTAAAGGACTGATTTGTAGTATACTGCCATTGAGAATTGCATATACAGTAGCAGTTACATATGAGCCGATGCAGAACCACTAAGAAAAATACTTAAATCTGAAATTAACATTAACATTGGTCCATTGCTCTTGCATATCTAAATGTGTTTGCTTTAGTTAACATTATACTGTATATATATATATATATATATATATATATATATATATATATATATATAAAATATATATATATATATTTTTTTTTGTGTATGTGTATGAATATATATATTATTTATAGATATTTAATATATATACCCATACACACACAGTAATGATATGTAGGACTGCACTTCTAAAGGTTCAACATTTATGCTTTAGCATAATTACAAATGTAGAATTTACAACAAACAGACCTGGAAAACAAACTGAAAAAAAAAATAAATAAACACTTGAAAACAGTTACACAAAAAGACAGATTCATTTTAGTTGAACAACGTACAGTAGTTTACATTTTGTTTAAAATGACATCCAAAAAGATTTTTCAACTTTACAATTGCAGTCTCTCTAAAGACCGAATCCCTACCATATCAACGAGAAAAATCATAGGTCACCTTTTGTTTCTGAAAATTTTGAATAGCACGTAATTATTTTTAGTGAATACCTCCTGAACACCAATGCCGGACGGGATTCACCAAGCTACGATAAGGGGTCTCAGCGCTCAATCAAAAATTGACGCGGACTTGAATGGACTTAAATTGCAGTTAACTACGAAATTAAGCTCAGATACCTCTTATTGAAGTTTAGTGAATCCCCTCCTAAATGTTTTAGTCATATTAGCCATTTGAATACACTGCATATACAATTGAATACAATGCATTTACATTTGAAACTGTGGTAAGGAAACAGATGAAGATACTGGCCCATATTTGCTAAGCGGTGCTCTTCCATTAGACATCTTAGGCTGCGCTTATAGTGCCGCCATCGCGTGCGCTTATAGTAAGCGCGACGCGACGGCGCGATGGATTGGTCGCGATCGCTGGAAGTCATCTCTATTTCATTTTCCAGCAACCGTCGCCGGCACTATAAGCGTAGCCTTAGGGTTAGTGAGGGAGAGAGTCTGGTATAGCCATCAGAGAGTGAGGGTCTTCTGGTCTCTCTCCTTCCCCCTCTCTCTGTCCGTCCCCCTTTCTCTCTCCCCCCGTCTCCACCCTCCCTCCCCCCCACCTGTCTCCTCTCCTCCCTCCCCCCTCTGTCTCTCCCCATATCTTGTTCTCCCACCCCTAAGGAACACAAAATATGTTGTGCGGTGTGGAGATTAATGGGGGGGGGGTGAGATGCGGGGATTAAAAGGGGAAGATGGGGGGGGGGATTTATCAGTGGGGGGGGCGGCACTCCTTTAATTTGACCTGGGCCCCAAGATTTTTATTGGCAGCCATTTATATAAATATATACACACACACAGGGCTCGACAAATGCACTCGCCCGCAAGCCACAGCATTTTGGCAGCTGTCGAATGCTTACCGGTGGCGGGGTCCGGCGGCATGGTGCGGCGATCTCCGTCTTCTCCCCTGCAAATTGTAATGTTTCCCCTGCAGGTCCAGAAAAAATGGCCACGCGAATCATTTGCCATGGCAATGGGACGCTACGTGATGCGACAGCGCCACGTCACCCCATTGCCATGGCAACGCAGCATCATTTGATGCCGCGTGGCCATTTTTTTCAGGACCTGCAGGGGAAACATTACAATTTGCAGGGGAGAAGATGGAGATCGCCGCCGGACCCCGCCACAGGTCGTAAGGGGGGGGGGGGAGGGGGGGAGGGAGTTACTTTTGTGGGGGGTGAGTTACTTTAGGGGGGGGGCGCGAGTGGACTTTGCCCTAGCTTGTCGAAACCTGTGTGTGTGTGTGTGTGTGTATATATATATATATATATATATATATGTATGTATGTATGTATTTAGGGTGGGAAGTGTGTGTGTATTTGGGTGGCGGTTGTGTGTTTTTTGGGGAGGGTAGTGTATGTATGTATAAAAAACTAAATAAAGGGACTTATTATTGTGAGATGTATTTTATTCCTGCACATATTTTGTTGTATGTTAATGCTTATACAGTATATACCTATTGGTGTGTACAGTATATGTATGTGTTTTTGGGGGTGTAATATTTATGAATGTGTTGCGGCTCGCAGAATATTTTGGAGAAATATTTTTTTTTATAAAATGTCTCTTCTTCCTTGCTAGGTTGCAGACCCCTTCGTTAGACTAATACTAGCAAAAGCAGTATGCACAATGTGTTACATAAGTTGTATGGGGTCTTTTTTCTGTTTTATCTGTTTTTATAATGATGACAAACGTGCAGTAAGTTCCTACCAAAACCAAACATGAATCTCTGAGACAGTAATTAGAGGCCGGGGACAGCAGAAAATGACCGACGGCTACTTCTGGGAGATAGTTTTGGCCCAACAGGTCTATTCTCAAATGATTTTTTCCATTCTCGATCATCTTTTTATAAACCTGCAAACTTAAAAAATTCTATATAATTTCTAATATTAAATGCAATTTAGCATGTTCTCCTTTATCAAAACATGGGAAACACTACTCCTACTGGAATATAATGAGAAACCACAAAATGACCAAGTGGTTTGAAGCAGATTAAAAAAGGGAGCATAACAAAAAGAACTCGCTCATAAATCACTGTCCCCTAAAGCAGCGGTGCGCAAACTGGGGGGCTCATCCCAAAAGGGAGGGTGCAAGATTTTTCAGGGGGGCCGCGGCGGTTGCAGAGGCCCCGCGCTATTCCCCAAGGCAGGGAACCGTGTGAGGCCTCTGCAACTTCAATTACCTTGTCTTCACAGACGCGTCATCAAATGACACCACGGATCACGTGACATCATGTGACCCCGCAGTGTAATTTGATGCTGTAGACAAGGGAAGGAGGGGGGCGCAAGCAGGGGGTGAGCGTAGGAAGGGAAAGATTGTGCTCCCCTGCCCTAAAGCATTAGGCCTCGTTCAGGGTGCCAGAGGCAGGAGTTGGAGGGCGTGCGTTCGCGTGTGCGAGCGGCAGTCTGCTGGGCGATGTGTGCACATCATCCCCAGCAGACTTTTTCAAGAATTGAGGAGGCGGGGCTACAGACAGCAGCTTAGGGATCGGTGTTGCTGTCTTGAAATCATTCTCAAGAATGATTTCATTGGCTGCCGAGGTACCAGTGACGCTGCTGCAGCTTCAAAAAACAAGTTGGGTTGTTTATTGAAACTGTAGCCAGCGTCAACTCCGTACTTCGGAGACAGGGCAGCTGCTACCCTGACAACCACAATTCCCTTTCAATACATTGTTTCTGAATGCTGCCCTCACGTAAGCACGCCCTCCCTCCGAAGCCTGCACCCTGAACGAGGCCTTATGCTGCCCCTTTGACACTTCATATGTATACAGTATAATCTTTGCGTTCTACTGGTTTTGCCACATTTATTTAATTATGCTGTGCCCATTTTTTATTTAGCCATTAATGGGTGAGTTCTGTTTTTTGGGCATTTACAACTCGTACTACCGTATCTTTATGATTTTATGCTCAGAGTACCACTTGTTTCTATGTTAACAAAATCCCAAATTCCCCCTGCAATGCTCTTAAGTTACAGCCGTTAGTTTGCTACAGCCTAGAACCACTGTTTCACTTCACTAGTAGGACTAATGGTCTAATGGTCTCATGAAGCTGCTTTAGTGTCTTCCTGCTTAAATGTACACGTTATCTGAATGCACTGTATCTTCTTTAAGTCATAATATACAGCTTTATCATCTACTGTACATTTTGGAAAGTTATTTGTCTGACACGTCTTAAGATAACGTAACCACATTTTGCATGATGGTTTCAGAGATCAAGGAGTAGGTCTTTGTCAATGTTTAGATGCAATTGGACACCATTTTGAATCAAGATGGCAGACTGAACCTTTCAAAACTGCACTGACATTAACCAAATTTAGCAGGATTACAGGTAGCTGGACTGAATGAAGAAAATCCATGTTTTGCACATGGTCAACTTTATGTTGGATGCTTCAGAGTGTGACCTGGAAAAATTGTTTTGTACCTGATGGAAAAAACTAAAATATAGTTTATCCAACACAATTAGAATAAAAAATATATACTTTTTTTGTTCATTAAGAAACAAATATTTAATGATCCATTTATAAATCTCAGTATTTTTTTGCGTTCTTATAATTGCTGAGCAACATCGGGTCCATTCAGCTAGTAATAGTACACAGGGAAGCAAGCAACAGAATATAAAGCAGACAATTCATGCACAGGAGAATTCAGCCTGAAAGGAAACATGGACTAAACATGCACATTTTTTTAAATTGCGCATGCGTTTATCAAAGATTCGTGTTTCTATTAAAAAGGAATAAATGTTTTGCAAATAAGGCATCAGATCATGCTTTGGGGTGTCTTTTAGAAAATGTACGTGCTGCAACACCGAGCGATATTGGTTATGAATATCCCTATCTGACTATGAAACATCTTCAACAAGAGAATGTAATCCCATTCATGATGGTCCTCAATAATAATATGCTGTCTTAATACTTTAGAACCTTCTACCATGAGGAACGTTCCTAGTTCATTGTTACTGTTCGTTACAGTGAGAAGGAAAGAATTGTGGGTACGCTATGCTTTTTATTAGAACACAATGAAAAATGTTTGGTGGGTTGAATATAAACTTTCCACCACAATGTTTCTGTCCGAGTAGGTCCTTTTTTTCTTTAACCAATTGCCTTTAATTTTCCCCTTGGGCAGTTTCCTAGTTTGGAAAAATATTAAAACATTTTATTATGAGAACTGCTTAAAAGGCCCACAGCTGTTAATACAAATTAAAGAAATGTTGGAATTGCTGCTTTAGTATTGCCTCATTTATGTAAGACAATCTAGCTCAGTGGATTTCAGCTTTTTGGGGTTAAGGAACCCTATAATTATATTGTGAAATTCTGCGGAACCCCAACCCTCTCTAATAGCGCGTCTGCGATCAGATGCATTGTAAGGAACCCTAACCCTCTCTAATAGAGCGTCTATCAGATGGATTGAAAGGATTCCCAACCCTCTCTAGTAGCGCGTCTGAGATGTAATGCATTGTAAGTAATCCCATCCCTCTCTAATAGTGCGTCTGAGATCAGATGCATTGTAAGGAACCTCAACACTCTCTATTAGCACGTCTGATATCAGATGCATTGTAAGGAACCCCAACCCTCTCTAATAGCACATCTGAGATGTAATGCATTGTAAGAACCCCTTTTGATGGTGAAGGGGTACCCAGGCCAGTAAATAAAGGTATTTGGCCCGGCTGGGTGCCCCTGAGCCATATTGGGGAATTGTGATTGTCAGCTCTGTAACCCAATCATGACAGAAACACTGTGTTTTGTGATAAAACTGTATATGTATGTCTTATTTTTCCAGGAGTGTTAAGCCGCTGACATTTCCCTGCTTCAGCACAGAGCAGAATAGTAAGACTGGGCAGGGGAATGAATTACATTCAGGTCCCCCGGTATATGCCCGCGAACCCCAGAACCAGGGGGGAGGGGGTTCAGTGTAAAGTAATTTTTAAGATTATGTGAATAACTGTGGTAGTGTTTTCGTGTAAGCGTGTGAAAGGAAAAATGGTTTTAAAACCTAGCAGCATAGCAGGCGGCTTTTTGCCAACTTTTGCTAGGAAACTCCTAGCGCCGTGAGATTTGTTGTGAGCACTGGTCGGGTAAAATTAGGAACTATCATGGCGCACAATTTTTATAGAGTTATATGAAAAATGGATGAATTAAAGTCCCCCTATTTTAATTGTACCAACATGTTAGGCATATGGGGATTTTCATCTAACACGCCAGAGACAAAGTGGCTACTCCAAGCTTGAAAGGCGATCCAGGATATGGAGGTGTTAAACCTTTTGTTAGCAAAGAAGAGAATTTCAAAGCCACCCTGGCAAATGGCTGCTCTGCCCAGACTGAGCGGCGCCAGGTAGAGGGGATGGGCCTCATATGCTAAGCGGCCAAGGTGCAAAGTTGGCACATGCCCAGAGCAGACTGAGAAGCCCCTCTGCCAGGGTTGCA
The DNA here is from genome assembly GCF_040206685.1 of Ascaphus truei. NCBI lineage: Eukaryota > Metazoa > Chordata > Amphibia > Anura > Ascaphidae > Ascaphus > Ascaphus truei. The sequence goes on along the minus strand of NC_134485.1, from coordinate 116,789,056 downwards.
AAGTAGTGTCAATTCCGAGATAGGGGGAAGGAATTATTCTCACAGAGTAGATTGGCTGCATGGGTTAAGTATAGGCCTGTTTAGTGCATAAAAAACCCTGCAGCCCATGGGGAAGGAATTCCATAATTTAACAAGATTTGTCATGTAGTGATAGATCCATCCTGTAACCGGACTTAACAGCGTAACTAGTAAGTGTATTTTTCGTTGTAATTGTAAATCAAGCTGTGTATGTTCATTCTGTAAATAAATCGCAATTTATTTTATCTCTTGCTTTGCTGAAAGGATCAAGGTATTTTGGTGTTAAAAGCATTGGTCTCCCATGACACCCATCCCTCTCTAATAGCATGTCTGATATCAGATGCATTGTAAGGAATCGTAACCCTCTCTAGTTCCGCGTCTGAGATCAGACGCATTGTAAATTCTTCTGTATTTGGTACAATTTTCCAAGAATTTTCCAATAACCTGAAAACCTATGAACCCCGTTTGAAAAACATTGATCTAACTAGACCTCAGTACACACACCCTTAAGCTTTATTGTGCTTCTTGCCGGTAGACCTTAAAACATGAATTTAAAAGTCTATTTAATATGTATTAAATTAGGAGACAACTGTTTAAGGCAGTATAATGTTTTATCCAGGACAGATTTCTTCTTATTACAAGTGTTTATTCTAGTATATGTTGCGGAGCTGGGCAGTATCTATCAATTGCACAGTGAGTTTTTTCACGTGAACACTTATTGTACCATTATTTTGTGCATTTGTGAGGCCACAAAACACAGACGGGAAAGGAGTAGGTGTTGGGAAACAACATTCTCATATAACAAAGTTGTAAAATATAAGAAATATGTATGTTATTTTCCATGCAAAACATGCTGATGGTATTAAGACATTCAATCTTACTGTTCAGAAAGGAGGAAAAGAAAGATAGCTCATAATTTGCTCCATCCAAACCTGTAAATCACATAGCACACACAAAATTGATCAAAATATTTTCACGCATTAAAATACCCGTTAATACAACCAACATTTGTATAATAATTTTTTTTTTAAACCTGTCTTAAGTACATTTTTAGTATGCAAACACATGTTAACATTATGACCTCAAATCTTATCTGTCATCATTTTCTTCATGTAAATTACAAAAACAATAAGGCTGATTGCAGGTACTTTATGAAGGTCCTGATTATAATTAGCATACCCTTAACAATATTAAAATCATTAAAGCCGTTCATTTTGAAAGGTAGACTCACTGTGAATTAACAAGCGGATTGTTATTCAAATATACAAAGGACCAATCCTATGGTGGGAAAATGCTCAACTACAATGCAGAGCCCACACATTTAGGATGTGTGCATCCGTGATGAATCACAAGAAGGACTAAGGCAAAATGGAGCATCAACAATTTGCCTTCAGATAGAAATTCAAACTGAAATTAGCAGATCCAAGTGGTCTGTTTTTTTGTTTTGTTTACATAAAATAGAAAAAAAGGTTCTAAACGGCATCAATTTCAGTTTTGAGAAGCCCCTTGTTCTACAATTACTTATCAGGGAAGATACAGCCGGTAGCATCCCCAACATGGGAAACAAAATGGTGTTTGAATCTTCCATGATACGCGGGCCAATAGGAAGCCACGACATCTCATTCGTATTATTTTAATGCTAAATAAATATATATAAAACAAAAAAGGTAAGTACATGCTCCATAGCGCAAATCCATAAAATAAAGGTTTATTGTGACATGATAAAAAATGGCACACAAAAGTCACTAGATAGTAAGCGTTAGAGAACTGTAGCAAGGGCCAAGGATGTATGATTCAGCCACACACACACTCACGACCAGGACCTGGGCCTCGCGGACAAACAGATGATGGAGTTCCGCTTCCGGGAGCACGTCAGTTAGATGTCGCTTCAATCCTCCTCCAGAAGAGATGTTACTGTCTCCAGAGTTCCACCGCTCTCAGCTCCATGTAAAAGATGGCTCCTCACATGCAGTCCTCAAACCAGAAGGAAAGCCCTATGTGTTTTGTCGCGTCAGAATTTTGCGAACTCTGGAGCCAGTAACATCTCTTCCGGAGGAGGATTGGCGCGACATTTAACTGAGGTGCACCCATAAGCAGAACTCCATCATCTGTTTGTTTGCGAGGCCCAGGTCCCGGTCGTGAGTGTGTGTGGATGAATCATACATCCTTGGCCCTTGCTACAGTTCCCCAAGGACATGTTCCCAGTGGCCGCTGCGGTGTGTGCAAGCCACACACCACAGCAGAGCCCTCTATGGGCAGGCCCTAGTGGGCGTGGGAGTGTGGGCGCGCAACACGCTGTTATGCGTACGCTGGCAGGGAAGAAAATAATTTTGTCTTCCCGTACCGCGATCACGTGCTCGGCGCGCACCAATGGAAGGGCAGATATGCCCCGCCATGGCCGCACCCTCGTCATGGCCCCACCCCCCCACGTTCCCCTAGAACTCCCCTGCAGACCACCGATCGCAGCTGTAGTCTGTGCACGCGCCGCCAGGCGCCCAGGCAGCAGGGAGCCCTGGGGCCGTAGCCTTACGCATACTATCTAGCAACTTTTGTGTTGCCATTTTTTATCTCGTCACAATAAACCTTTATTTTATTGATTTGCGCTATGGAGCATGCGCTTTCCTTTTTTGTTTTATAAATTAATGAAGGAGGTAGTTCCTGTGGAAAGCTACTTAGAGTCTCCAGCGTTTTTATGAATACACATTTTTACTTTTTTCTTACAAATACTTACATTTTATCATTCCTTTTGTTCACACCCCATCCCTTTCCTCCCCAGCCCTCTTTTCTATCCTTTCCTTTTTTTGTATTGTATGGCATTTGTTTGTTTTGTTGGGTTTTTGTCTTTTTTGTTTGTCATCTGTTTACACACCTATTCATTATTGCATGGTTGGTTCATGCTATTTAGAAAGCATTGCTAATTGTTATAATAGTGTTGGTCTGTGCTGATCCATTTTTACCATCATGAAGCCCAGCGGTGCGAAAAGTGGGGGGGTGCTGGATTTTTTGGGAGGGGGGGCGCGAGCGCTTTCAGAGGTCCCGCACTCTTCCCAAAGGCATTTAAATTAAATGCCAGGGGATCACGTGAGGCCTCTGCAACTCATTTACCGGGGTTCTGTAGAGCTGCAAAGTCGCGTTGCCATGGCATGTCATGCGGAGTTAAATCACACGTCTGTCTCCATGGCAACGGGATCACGTCATTTGACGCCTCCATCCAAGGTGAGGGGGGTGCGAAAGCGAGGGGGGGCGCAACTCAAAAAGTTTGCGCTCCCCTGATATCGCCAATAACTTTCCATTTAACACCTTAAGTCATAAATCACCAACTGCAAAGGGGGAGGGATAGGCTTCAGTCAGATACATTCCAAGATGCACTGATTTTAAGTACAAACCTTTCTTGCTTTATCCATTGAAACACCGCCGGAAGAAGCAAAGGAAACGGTATCGTCTATTCGTTTTTGTTTAATATATATATAGAATATACGTTACCATCCGAGGATTGATAAAGTAGAGACAGCACACAGTAGGAAGATGACAAAAGGTTATATTAGATGTTTAAGGGACAAGCACCAGGCCTTATTATTATCTTTACTAGGAGTGCTGAGATATATATATATATATATTTAAAAAAAATAATTAGACACTAATTGTAAATCATATATTTGTTTACTTTCTACGTTTAACCGCTCACTTTGGAGGGTTTATACAAACGTTGCCTAATCTTTTTTTGCTATATACAGTATATATATATACTTAAATAACAATCTAGAAATAATGTACAATTCTATTGTTTCAATCTTTTATTGATGCATTGTACAATAAAGTATTTAAGACACCAATAATCGCGTTGTAAAGTATTCATAAATACGAAAATTGGGAGCCACGCTTGTATCGAGTTATAAGCGGATTCGCATTGTAAGGATCGCGTTATAATGGGGTTGATCTGTATGGTGTATATTAATTTGATGTAATGATTTGGTCTCCATACTAAAATGTTTCTTTAGCGTGGAAAAAAAGGTTCGTCAAATTGGCTACCTAAATGTTCAAAATAATAAAAACCCTTGAGATTTTTAGAACCAAATCCAAAAACGATTTAGAAAACAAAACCAGGTCTACCATGGAGTTGAAAACTTGGGGTGTTTTTTACCATTCTCTATCGAACCCCCGGCAGCATTAATAAAGTTTGGCTTTATTCTGTATTCATGTTATCTGTATGAGACAGTGCGCGGAAGATGTCCTATGTAACACACACAGCACATATTATTATGAAATACTTGTTCCCATATGGAGATACTGTACCAATAATTTATTTATTACATTTTTATAGCGCTTTTATACAAAGCTCAAATAATACTAATGTGTGTATCCTTGCCTGTGCCTTCTTATCTCAACACTACAGTATGAAATGCAATTCATACCAGTTTCAGGAAGGGTTGCATAGTGGCCCATATCTACGAGGCAATATTACTACAACAATTCCAAAGTTCATGTGGACAAGTCTCTGATTTTAAACCCCCTTAACTATCTTGCATCATTTCTTCAAGATAAAAAAATTAAAATAATCTTGCGAAAGAGATCCAATTACACCATAAAAATAATATGCCTTAAAGGGCAATCACACGTAGCAACATCTGAGTGAAAAACAGAGCACAACCAGCTCTGCAGAAAAATATCATGATCAATGGGTAACTTACATTAAAAAAAGACTTTATTTACTCACATGGATGACTACAGGTTAAAAGCGCACCTACGCGTTTCACGCTATTGCGCTTTATCAAGGCTAAATCACATGTAGTAGTCTCATCAGTGTAATCGCCTTCCTAAGAAAGATTGGTTACTTCTGGAATCATGCAATTTACTTGCTTACATCCTGTTAAAAATGAAATTAATACCCTTTTCTCTGGGTTTGCTAAACTGGAGCTTTCTTATATCTGACTAATCAGGGCTTCACAATTACTATTGCAAACAGACAAATCCAAGACAATTAACCTGTAGATTTAAAAAAATATATATATATAGAAAGATTGTACATTTTTGTAATTATTATATAAATATATTTGATGTTTTTTTTTACAATGCACACATCAGTTAAAATGACCTACTTTTATCAAACCAGTCACTGTCATTCGTTTGGTTTAGTCCTACAGTGTATCAATGTATGTATATTTATTATTATATAGAGCCAGGAATGTAATCCATGCTGTACAAAAGAGACAATACAATACAATGGAATTATAATACAGTAAGTGCAATAAACAAAATCATACAATAGGAAAGAACATACCTTCCCCTGAAAGCATACAATCTAAGTGGCATGTTAGTGTACTTACTGAGACCGTAGATAAAGGAGTAAGTGCAGTAAACGGCAGTGCTCAATGACAATGGGTTGCAAGTGTGACAGTAGTCAGTAGCAAATAGTTTAGTAGTCTAAGGCTAAGGCCCCGGTATCTCCGCTGCAACGCGCGCCCGCGAGATTGGCGGCGCGTGCAGCCGATTACTTGGTCTGCAGCTCACTGCAGGAAGAGAGACTGGGGGGGCGTGGCGGGGGCGTCATCCGGCAGGTTCGCCCTCATTGGCTGAACCGCCGGGGGGCGTGCCGTATCGCTCGACGCGAGTCCTGCTCTCAATTCTATTGAGAGCAGGAGCAGCTCTTGCCCCAGCGCTGCGGCCCCCCCTCCCAGCGGGCCCGGCGCCGTTGAGGGGAGGGCTCTCGTCCGTGCAGCGTCCGCTGTGGCAGCGGGGTCAAGGCCTAAGCCAGCGGTGCGCAAACTGGGGGGCGTGACCCCCAGGGGGGGGCGAGAGACTGCCGGCGGGGGGCGCGGGGTTTACAGAGGTCCCGCACGCTTCCCGAAGGCACTTAAATTAAGTGCCGGGGGAGCTGCAGGGCCTCTGTAAACCTTCACTTACCTAGGCTCCGGCAGCTTCCTTCCTGCGTCGCCATGGCAACGCGGCGTCGAGGTCATGTGACGTCCCGTTGCTATGGCAATGTGACGCCATGACGCCGGAGCGCAGGTGAGTGGGAGTTAGGGGGGGCGCGGGAGTGAGGGGACTGCTGTTAGGGGGGCGCAGGGAAAAAAGTTTGCGCCCCCCTGGTCTAAGCTATTGAAATACTTCCTTCAAAAGGGGTGTTTTAAGGTTTGACTTAATGGTGGTGGGTTTAGGGGGGGGGGGGTGGGCGGGAGAACGTGTTTGGCGTATACCCAGTGTGGGGACGTTTCCTAGGTAAGGGGCAGTCCAAGAGAAAGCTTTAAGGGGAGAAAGAGCAGTGGAAAGTAGACCAGTATGAGCAGTGTGCAGGAGACGAGCAGGGGCGTAGCGAGAAATCAAAGCTGATATGTAGTGAGTAGAGATCCTGGAAAGTAAGGAGATGAACTTTGTAGGTGAGCTGGAGCTTGATGGGAAGCCAGAAGACGGGTGTGAGGAGGAGATGAGCACAGACTGTTCTGGAGGAGAGCAAAATGATTCTAGCTGTAGAATTTTGGATACATTGCAAAGGAGAAAGTTATTAATAAGGGCATGTACCAGAGTAATAGTCTGACTGGGGAAAGGGCAAGTTACAGAGGATGAAGCGAGAATGACCCTTATATTTATCGGCTCCCAGATAAGCACAGGGTGGACTAAAGGTAAAGAAAACACTTGTTTGACAAAAACATTCTCATTCAGATTTACACCTTGTAATTCATTTATATACAATTTAGACGCAAAATGAAAGCAGACAAATCTTTGCTATTATTATTTTAGATTTGGAAGCCAATAAAGAATGATAAATTATTTTTAAAAAAAGGTTATTTTATTTTGGAGGTTATTGTAAGCCAACGCCTTCAACTAAAGTGGAGTAAGAAAAACATGTTATGGAATTTCGGATGACACTCATAAAAACTAGTAAGATTTAATATTTAACAACCTACAAATAGATATGCACATTTACTGTAGAAGTAAGAACACTGGAATTGCCTAGGGATTACATTTGACAAATTAATACACATTCTATATTTGTTTAACATTTTGTTTTATATACTCTTGCATATATTATCTCATTTTTACATAATGCAGGCAATGTGTACAGACAAGTACCTGCACTACAGAGTTTACAATTTGGAAGAAGAGTCACATTTAAGTGCCTCTGGCACAAATTATTTGCACAAGGAGCTGGCACTGGCACTTAATGTTGGTTCTCCCACTTCCCATACAGTTGGCAAAGGAGACAGTGGCTTTACCTTGAGGCAGGGGTGCACAAACTGGGAAGCACGAGATTTTCTAGGCGGGGGAGGGTGGGGGGGGGGAGAGTTCGCAGCACTTAGAGGCCCCGTGCCCTTCCCCAAGGCATTTAAAGTAAATGCCGGGGGTTCGCGCAAACCCTCTGTAACTTCCCTTGTCTCCGGCAAGGCGTCAAATGACCCCACAGCGTCATTTCACGCAGGAGACAAGGCAAGGAGGGGGCCTGAGCAGGGGGGAGAGCAGTCATGGGGGTGCAGGGGGAAACGCTCACGCACCCCTGCATTAAGGTCATTCCATCTCCCTAAGGAATAGACGTGGTGGTGTGTTTTCTCTTCCTCATAATATACCTATTCTCTCTCTTGACTGGGTCTTCCTTCCTCACTGTTTCAGTGTTCCTTGAGACACAGGTGGAGCAAGACTTACAGTCTTTCGAGCAGCAGTCACGTGATCATGGTAGACGCGGCACGGAGGATTGACGCTCAACGCTGCGGCGGGTTCTCCCTTCCGATGCAAGGATCAACCGCAGCACGATCTCGGCAGACACTGTCGGTGGGGCCAAGGAGAGCAAGTCCTACTACATCTTCAGTGCTTATGATCATTAAGAAGCGTAGGTTGTTTTCCAGGTTGTAATGTCCTTAATGGACTAACAGGATTGTTCTTCATCTATGAAACCTCGCAAGTCCCATCTCACACGTAACTGGGGAGGACATTTGTGGTGTCTCAAAAGCCTAAGGCCTCGGTCCCGCTGCGCTCGTTGGCGCGGGCGGCCACACGCGAGTTCCCCACCAGCAGGGGAATCCTCCCGAGCCGGTCCCGGTCCCCCCTGGCTGCACAGCTCACTACACGCTGTGGCGCGTCAGCCGCTATGGGACACAAGTATATGGTGATCCCTAGCGTTGACGCGTCACGTGGTGTGGCTGTGAGCCAATGGGGAGGCTTCGGGAGGAGGAGAGGCTTCGGGGAGCGGGGAGGAGTGTATGTGTGTGCCTGAGTGCCTGTCTGTGTGTGTGTCTGAGTGCGTGCGTGCCTGTCTGTGTGTGTGTGTGTATGAGTGCATGAGTGCCTGCCTCTGTCTGTGTGTGTGTGTGTATATGAGTGCGTGAGTGCCTGCCTCTGTCTGTGTGTCTGTGTGTGTGTGTGTGTGTATGAGTGCGTGAGTGGCTGCCTCTGTCTGTGTGTGTGTATGTGTGCGCCTGTGTGTGTGTGTGTGTGTGTGTGTGTATATGAGTGCCTGTGTGTGTGTATGAGTGTGTGTGTGTGTGTGTGTGTTGCTTACCATCAGCAGCTCCAGCCCGAGTGCATGGAGGGAGGGGGGGGAGAGTAGCGGGTCCCTCCGCTCAAGCCACGCCCCCCCTCCCTGTCAAGCCTCCCACTCCCGCCCACCTCCAGCCCCGGCTCCCGCTCCCTACAGACCGCATATCGCGGTCTGTGTATGTCAGCGCACCGCCTGTCTGCAGTGCGGGCGCTCTGACTCTGGGAGCGGAGCCTTAGCCTAAGTGTAACTCAGTCTGTCGGGAACTGGCATGTTGCTGAATTAAAATATATAAGCTACATAAAAAATCTTGAAATAGAGGATTAAGTGTTAGAAGATACAAGTGTATTTGAGGAGTAAAAGGCGAAAAGAGACTTTTAAAAGAACAGTCAATTAGTGTTACTTCTGAATGAAAGGCCCACAAGATTACTTCAAATGCTACAAGGACTTCCTCTGTCAGAAGGACTGCGGAATAAAACGTACAATGATCTGTGTTGCTTATAATACATTTTTACTGGACATTTTGATCGCCCATAAATATCAGAAAGCTACAGCTGCATATTTCTTGGTAGACACAAAACCTTGGGTTAGGCATGTACGGAGGAAAGAGGAAACCATTTTACGTGCAGAAAACAAACACAGATATATGCAAATTTGAATCATTGGAATACACTTTTCATATCCAAATGAGCACATATCCCAGGTATCTCAGGCGTGTGCCTTTCAGTGCACAGGTATCTACATGTATTGTACAAAGGTGTGTTTGAGGAGGTATAAACTTCACTTGGTACTTTAGTAAAATAGTCTCTCTATCTCTCTCTCTCTCTCGATGGGAGTAACGCCATGTTTAGGTAAACGATTTTTAATGCGAGTCATGTTATTTAAGGCCAACACGGAGCGGTGCTAACTTAGGCTGCGCTTATAGTGCCGGCGACAGCGATGTTGCGTCAAAACAAATGCATTGCCGCCATTGCGTGCCCTTATAGTAAGCACGACGCGACGGAGCGACGGCCTGGTCGCGATCGCTGGAAGTCATCTCAATTTGATTTTTCCAGCGACCGCAGCCTGACGTCACCGTCGGCATTATAAACATAGCTTTAACATGCTGTTAAGTCTGTGCTAATGAGATATACACTGCTTGGTTTTTTTTTATACAATTACCTTTTGTGGATATGTGTTAACCTCAGGGAAAGAAACAGCCACTAATGATTTTGATAATGTCCAGTTATTAGCACTTAATCTACATGCTCTTAAGTAGCCGATCAAACTGCTATTGAATAAAAACTCCCATTTTCTTCCAACAGGAGTTTTCTGATGACAACAGCCTAAATGGCTGCTTCGCACTATATTAAATTAGCCCCCAAGATATCCTGTTTCATCTTAAATTAGGCTCTACTGTGATCATTTTCATGGAACTGTGAGCCCATTGTTGCATGTTCATCAAATAAAAACCACATCCACAATTTATAAGCAGAGATCAACACTTGCCAATTGCAAGCTCAATGGGTATATATTTAATACAATATTTACAATGCACACATAGTATTGTCTGTGTCTTGTCTTTATGAGTCAACCTTTTATAAGCTTTGCTTTTTATAACTTGTCTTTGTGAACCTATAAATCTGGAAGGAAAATATACAATTTAATTATTAACAACTCGCTAAAACTTTCAGCAGTAAGGGAACTGAAATGACCCCAAGGAATTTTTTTTAAATTAAAAAGTGTGAAAATAGTGAAATCCCTTAATGACAGTTAATGCCATTTTACTTGAATAGCTTTAAACGATTGCTAAAAGCTTTCACACTTTAGCCGGTGGAGTATTACATTTCTGCGATGAACTATATTTTCTACTAGCTACAAAATATTTCAGTCCTTGCGCCGCATAATATACGTGAGTGTTACAAGTCAGAGATAGCAAAAACATTCAAATGTAGTTGTAATTTTTCTATCAAACAAGATCATTTAATTCAGGGGTGCCCATTCCCAGTCCCCAAGAACCCCCCCTCCGCAACAGGTCAGGTTTTCAGGATATTCCAGCTTCAGCACAGGTGGCTCAATCAGAGACTCAGTTGACGAATGAGCCTCTGATTGAGTCACCTTTGCTGAAGCAGGGATATCCAGAAAACCTGACCTGTTGGGGGGCTTGAGCACCCCCGATTTAATTAAATGATCGAGGTCCCTAATATACTGATTGCAATCCTGATAATATTTTGATGCAAGATTAATTCCACCACAGCTTTCACTAGTCTGCAGAGTAAATGGGGTTGTTTTTATTGCACAAATAGAATTGCTATTTACAACCGAGAGTGTGGCTCAAGAAAGCCTGATTCAAATCCCAATGCCAGCTCCTTGTGACCCTGGCCAATTCGCTATCTCCCTGTGCCTCAGGCACCACAGATAGATTGTAAGCTCATGGGAGCAGGAACTGCATCCATGTACCTCCTGTGATATCATAATGATAAATGGTGCTTGAGTGCTATTGGGAGAATAGTGCTATATGGAATAAAGTTATCATTATTAGAAAGTGTTATATAGACTGAGCATGATAAACGGTTATGCTCTCCAAATGAGGTAGACTAGCACAAAGCGAATGAGACTAATTGGCTCGATAGTAATCAGTTTGAGTCTGCAAATGAAGTCCCACTTAATGAAAAGCCTGTCTGAAAGGTGTTGAATACAGTATGTGCTCCGAAGTAATATTTTTGCTTGCTGTACTGTACGGTGCAGGTTTTTGTCACTTTTTTACCCACCATAATGTATTTAATGTGTGGTTGAAACCTATCCCAGCTTCAAATTGCAAAGCCAATACAGTCCTCACAATGATGACACACAAAAGATTGAAACAGCTGTTTGTGGGTTTACTGTATGCACTGCTTTAATTCAGGCTGTGCTGAAAAGCTGTGAATGCGGCAGGCATAAGTTTATAGGGGTCCATGGTCAAATGGATTTGAAGCAAAAGGTGACACTGCGTTGTCATTTCTATGTCATTTCCCTGAATCCCTAGCTGCAGTGGAAGCACTGTATGCTGAGATAATGGTGAAAAGCAGGGTTGGAGACCTGTCTGAGACATGTTAAGGTGCTCCAAAAGATAGATTTTTGTTCATTGAATATATAGGAATATAGGGCTAGGTTTTTACACACAAAGGAATTCAGCAAGCTAGTGTGCAAATCAACACCTGTAGCATTTCCTACTTTCACATCTTTACTGCTTTAGTAGTAAAATACGTTCACACATCATCCACTTTACTGTACAGCATACAGTAAAGAAATAGCAAGAACTTTCCAATGGGCTTTCAATAATGATTTGATGGCTCGTTTTCCAATATTGACTGAATTTAACAAATGCTTTGACGTGAAGGCTAGTACCAGAAACTGTGTTGAGATAATAACAACTTCATGGTCATGTAGCACTTTTCTCCCAATGGGACTCAAACCACTTCACAATTACAGTATAGTGCGCGATATGCAGCACAAAGGATTTTTTACAGACACAGTCTCTGCCCAGATGAGCTTACAATCTATGATTTTGGTGGCGGAGACACAGGGAGATAAAATGTCTTGCCCAACGTCACAAGGAGCCGACACCGGGAATTGGGTAAATTATTCTATCTGGGAAAAAGTGCACTATTTAACCATGACCAATAAAATTTCAAATGTGGAGTTGACCAAGTAACGGATACTGGAGTTGCTATAAACTTGGTCAATTTAAGAATTGTTTAATAACTGAAAGATATGAAATACCACAGGCATATGTCAGAAATATTTCATTAGAAATTCACTAAGTGGTATTATTGATAAAACATTAAACACTGATTTTCTTTGAGACCACATCAGCTCTCAAACAAAGTAAAGAATCAAAAAGTTATAGCAAAATGTTTAAGACAATAGCAGCGGCAGCCCACACTTCTACACTACTCTTTTTTCTCCCAGGAAAAGATCTGCAATCATTTTCAAATACTTGCTGAAAAGGCTCTGAACGACTATCCCAGGATCACATGGAATGTAAACGGCAAATACAGGAATTGGGCATAAAGATTCATTTTCCAGACCAACACCGTAACCTCTATGCTACACCTACTCAGTAATTATTTCTATATGAACAATACTGTGGTAGAAAAAACACATATTAACCAATTACTTGACACCTATATAGAAGATACCAGCTATTGGCCATATGTATCAAATTACTGTATATACAAGTAGGCTATATGTTAGTCTGTATTTGTTCTATTACAATGTCTGTTTTAATCACACTAAGGCTGCGCTTATAGTGCTGGCGACAGCGACGTTGCATCAAAAAAAATGCATTGCCGCCGTCGCGTGCGCTTATAGTAAGCGCGACGGCGTGACGGAGCGACGGAGCGACGGCTTGGTCGCGATCGCTGGAAGTCATCTCTATTTGATTTTTCCAGCGACCGCTGCCTGACGTCACCGTCACTAGAAGTGTAGCCTAAAGTGCGACAGTTAGCTTTATTATATAACGGATTCATTGTGCTGAACTGTGTATGCCTGTTAGCTACCTTCTAAAAAATTGGCATTTGTTGCCAGTTTAATGTTGATCAAAAGTCTTTCAACAAGTAATAATTTAAATTTTTTTTGTAAATAATACATTGATCTAAATGATAACTATACAACAAAAGACAGGGGTGCCCAATGCTACATCAAATTGACAAAACATATATGGTAATAAGTACAAAGTTCAAATACTTCAATAATAATAATAATTACTTGGTTATTTAGTTAAACCCTTTGTTTGGCCAAAGCCAAAGTTATAAGCCTGCATATCAAACGTAAAGGTACAACCAAATTAATGCAGGTCCTACACTACACTGTGAACCCTTCCCTTTACCTCTGTATGAGTGGAAAGAACCATAGTAGGTCCTGTTCTTGCGGCAAGGTGAAAAGACCTCCCAAGTTGAAATTTCTAAATGATAACTGGGCTGGTAATGGGGATGGGGTTGCCTAGTAGCCTATGAATATGCATCTCCCAGAGTAATGATGTCATAAGTGGTACCCTAGCATTTCAGTGTTGCTAGGCAACCACCTGACATTGCATGCATGGCCAAATCTTTATAAGAATGAAAAAGTTAATTAAAGCAACACTGTTACTTGGTCATACTTTAGTTTTGTAGTAAAAGGACAGGTATTGTATAATATTTGTTAAGCTAATTTAGATACTGTAAAAATTATGAGCAAAAAAAATCAACTTGTTTTATTTCACTATGTTAATATTTATGTATCGGATTTGTTCAAGTACTTTCATTTTTTTCCATGTTAACATATATACCTAAGTTAATTCTCAAACATATAAAAACATAAATAATTTATATAATGTCATATGCCAAAGCTCTGTTGAAACGGACTCTGCCATTATAAAGGCACTTGAAAAGGCATGTTTTACATTTTAAGATAAATTTGAAAAAATGCAACATATTAAGAGAGAAAAATACATGTCTTTTGCCGTCATTCTTTAAGTCACAAAAATAGAAAACCTCATTCAAAACAGCTGGAAATATATCTTACTTGGAGAGTGGATTTGTCACCGACTATTTTGAAAATGTTGGTCATTTTGCAAACGTTGGCAAACATGGGACAAACATATTTAGCCAAAAAATTGCGTAAAACACAATTAAGTACACATTAACTCTTTAGTGCCTATTCAACACGAAAAAAAGTGATTCCTCTTATTGGTGCACACCCTGTTTACCCCATCAGAAGGGGTATCTTGGAAGTAGCTTGTTTTAATGCAATGTTGAAATCATGGGTAAACTTCTAAAAATATATCGTTAATTAGACTTACTAAAATAAAGCATCTACAAATAATAGGCCTAGTGGCACTTTAGAATGTTAGAGTGCAATTGTGCTGTGTCACACCTGATGTGATACGCTGGCTGTTGTCAGGAACGGCTGTATATCAAGCACAGTGCAGCTCTCATGCAATCTTGTAATGATATGGTGTTCTTACTAGAGAGAATGTGCTTCCCACTATAGCAAACAATGACGAATATAAACATAAAACTGAATTAACATATAACGCTGCAGTCTAATTTAACAGCAAAATAAAAATGTATAGGGGTTCTGATTCATGGCTGCATCCTCATACAGCAACTCACAGTCCTTTTAGCTATTTTTATTTCCCAGTTATTAAGGGTAAACTTATAAAAATATATATACGTACTTTCAACATTGCATTAAAAGTTACTTCCAAGATACCCAAATATGATTGGGTGATTAGGGTGTGCACCAATAAGAGCAATCACTTATTTGTGTTACATTATCTTTGACTCCCCTGGCATCATCCTTTCACATATATCCTATATTTCCTATATTACTATATTATATTACTAGTTCATTTATCTAGGATGGTGTAGCGAAGTTTCTCCCCTAATCCCCCCCCCCCCCCACCTTACCTTCACCCCCCCACCTCCCTACATAATATAGTGCCTATTTATTAGACACTATATTTTGCTAATTTCTTTAAAAATAAACGTTGTTAAGGATGCTGTAAAGTGCGGGATAATATGCATACCCTCGAACTGTACCTATTCAACATGTATATTATGTGTTTTGGGGTCCTGTAAGATTAGTACCAATCAAATCAAGAGTTTTTGTATGGTAAACTGCACAGTTTATGGGACCTTTATGGAAATTGCTTGGAAGTAGCTCAATCCAGCATGGATGGAGGAACTACAATGGTACCTCTTTTTATGTGTAAAATGTGGGAGAGTCTGAAAATGTAAAGCTGTTGTGTAGGAATTGTGGCCCATATTTACTAAATGATTGCATTTCTAGAACATACCGTACAGCCCAAACAACACAAGGTATCTTGCGGGGCAATGTGGTATTGGACAGTGTTTTCTAAAGCAGGTTGCTATGTCACCTATGTCTCAGATTCACTTGACTGGCTTCATATGGGAAAATAATGATTCATTTAAAGGAGGAATCAAAGCAATATCCTACATGTGTTTTCTTTTGTTTTTTT
Organism: Ascaphus truei; assembly: GCF_040206685.1. Classification (NCBI taxonomy): domain Eukaryota; kingdom Metazoa; phylum Chordata; class Amphibia; order Anura; family Ascaphidae; genus Ascaphus; species Ascaphus truei. The sequence goes on along the minus strand of NC_134485.1, from coordinate 116,773,592 downwards.
AATAAATCATACTGCATTTAAAAAAAAAAAGGAATTCAACTCAATGCCATTTTTAATGAGTTTTAAAGTATCCTTTGATTTCTATAGCAGGCTTTAGCACACCTCCTCAGCAGTGCAAGATTTTTGCAACACTTTCCTGTTTGTGATCATTTGTAGCCCAGCAGTTTGAACTTCAAAACGGTAACAATAGATAATGTTACCTTAGTAATAGCAGAATTAATTGTAGCTGCTGAGTAAGGCCAGGGCCATAGAGGCTTCAGGAGAGCGGAGGCGCGCTAACGCTGAGGCTCGCCTGCTTAAGTCAGCGCGATTCCACGGACTTGCAGGCGAGCCAGCGTGCGCGAAGGGAGCCGGGGGAGGTGGTTGGAGGTGGGGCAGTGATGTCGCTGGGCCAATCGCCCGCGACGCACTGACACCAACGTCACGGCGCCGACGTCACGGCGCCATGACGTTGACGCTGCTTCAGGCTGATTGGATGTTTTCAGCCGACAGCGCGCTGAAAAACAGCTTGGCTGTCGGCTGAAAATTCCAACGCCTCCGCACGCCTGCGGACGCTCGCGTGAGCCCCCTCTCAAGGCATCCTCATTGAGGATGCAGGGGCTCAGCGCTGAGCGTTCGCACGGCTCAGCGCGGCCTGTCCTTCTATGGACTCGGCCTAAGACTGCGCTTATAGTGCTGGAGGAGGAGAGGGCAAGGGAAGGGGGAGGAGAGGGCAAGGGAAGGGGGAAGAGAGGGCAAGGGAGGGGGGAGGAGAGGGCAAGGGAGGGGGGAGGGGGGAGGAGAGGGCAAGGGAGGGGGGAGGAGAGGAGGGGGAGGAGAGGGCAAGGGAGGGGGGAGGAGAGGGCAAGGGAGGGGGGAGGCGAGGGCAAGGGAGGGGGGAGGAGGGGGAAAGGGAGGGGGATGAGGGGGAAAGGGAGGGGGAGGAGAGGGCAAGGGAGGGGGAGGAGAGGGCATTGGAGGGGGAGGAGAGGGAAAGGGAAGGAGGAAGGGGCAGAGGGAGAGGGGAAGGGGGGAGAGGGAAAGGTAAGGGGGAGGGGGAAAGGTAAGGGGGAGAAGGAAGGTAAGGGGGAGAAGGAAGGTAAGGGGGAGAGGGAAAGGAAAGGGGAAGAGGGAAAGGTAAGGGGGAGAGGGAAAGGTAAGGGGGAGAGGGAAAGGTAAGGGGGGAGTGGGAAAGGTAAGGGGGAGTGGGAAAGGTAAGGGGGAGAGGGAAAGGTAAGGGGGAGAGGGAAAGGTAAGGGGGAGAGGGAAAGGTAAGGGGGAGAAGGAAGGTAAGGGGGAGAAGGAAGGTAAGGGGGAGAGGGAAAGGTAAGGGGGAGAAGGAAGGTAAGGGGGAGAGGGAAAGGTAAGGGGGAGAGGGAAAGGTAAGGGGGAGAGGGAAAGGTAAGGGGGGAGAGGGAAAGGTAAGGGGGGAGAGGGAAAGGTAAGGGGGAGAGGGAAAGGTAAGGGAGAGAGGAAGATAAGGGGGAGAGAGAAAGGTAAGGGGGAGAAGGAAAGTTATGGGGGAGAGGGAAAGGTAAGGGGGAGAGGGAAAGGTAAGGGGCAGAGGGAAGGGTGGTATAGAGGGAAGGGTAGGAGAGAGGGAAGTGTGGGAGAGAGGGAAGGGTGGGAGAGAGGGAATGGTAGGGGAGAGGGAAGGGTAGGGGAGAGGGAAGGGTAGGGGAGAGGGAAAGGTGGGTGGGAGAGAGGGAAGGGTGGGAGAGAGGGAAGGGTAGGGGAGATGGAAGGGGAGAGGGAAGGGTAGGGGAGAGGGAAGGGTAGGGGAGAGGGAAGGGTGGGAGAGAGGGAAGGGTGGGAGAGAGGAAAAATGGGAGAGAGGGAATGGTAGGGGAGAGGGAAGGGTAGGGGAGAGGGAAGGGTAGGGGAGAGGGAAGGGTAGGGGAGAGGGAAGGGTAGGGGAGAGGGAAGGGTAGGGGAGAGGGAAGGGTGGGAGAGAGGGAAGGGTGGGAGAGAGGAAAAATGGGAGAGAGGGAATGGTAGGGGAGAGGGAAGGGTAGGGGAGAGGGAAGGGTAGGGGAGAGGGAAAGGTGGGTGGGAGAGAGGGAAGGGTAGGGGAGATGGAAGGGGAGAGGGAAGGGTAGGGGAGAGGGAAGGGTGGGAGAGAGGGAAGGCTGGGAGAGAGGGAAGGGTAGGGAAGGGTAGGGAAGAGGGCAGGGTAGGGAAGAGGGAAGGGTAGGGGAGAGGGAAGGGTAGGGGAGAGGGAAGGGTAGGGGAGAGGGAAGGGTAGGGGAGAGGGAAGGGTAGGGGAGAGGGAAGGGTGGGAGAGAGGGAAGGGTGGGAGAGAGGGAAGGGTGGGAGAGAGGGAAGGGTGGGAGAGAGGAAAGGGTGGGAGAGAGGGAAGGGTGGGAGAGAGGGAAGGGTGGGAGAGAGGAAAGGGTGGGAGAGAGGAAAGGGTGGGAGAGAGGGAAGGGTGGGAGAGAGGGAAGGGTGGGAGAGAGGGAAGGGTAGGGGAGAGGGACGGGGAGGGAAGGATAAGGGGGGAGGGAAGAGAAGGGGAGAGAGAAAAGAGTGGGAGAAAGAGGGGAAGGGAGAAAGGGGAAAAGAGAGGGGTTCTATAAATTAGGGAGGACAGTTGATGGAACTTGCCCTGGGTGCAAAAATACCTAGTTCCGCATCTGCATACAACCAATCTATTCTTCCCAAGGTTAACTCTTACATATTGCGCTCATATACCTGTATGGTATGTATGTGTGTGTGTATATATATATATTTATATATATATTAGTAAAACGGAAATAGCCGTGTTAGTCCAGTATCATTAAATGGTTGCATGCTTAAGCACAAAGTGCACGGTCCGTACAATAAAGCATTACACCATTTACCTCAAATAAACCCCTCACATCTTGCACACATTTTTTATCACGCACAGTTCTTTCTCGAAACTTCCTCCCTTATCAGCAGATCGTACAAACGCAAATGAAGATCATCCCAGAAAGCAAACATTTTCAAAAGCCTGCGAGGCTGCAAATCTTTCCTGCACCTCCCGGAAACATTGTGAAAGCAAAACCTCCAAAAGACAGCACATACAGTACTGTAAGTAGCAAGATAGGAAGCAAAACTTCCACTGCAGTGGTCTTGGTAAAGAAAACAGTCATTCTTTTAAAAGGACACTTCAATCCTTGCACGTCGTTTTATGTGAGAACTGCTACTGTTGCCTTGTGGGTTGGGCGAGCTGGGTTTATGTTTAAACAAGATTTGTTGCAACAAAAGGCACCGAAAGGATTACAACATCTTCCTCCTTGGCACTGTGACATCACTTCCAATCAAGCCCTTGGCACAACATATCACACGCGGTTTGTGAACCCAGAGTTATATTTTGAAGGATACACTTAATGACAAGAGTCTTACCAGTGTAGTGCCTATTCGCACGCCTGGCTTTGTACTTTCAGGAGGACAGCAGTCTGGTTAATACATTCCATCGATGTGCAGTGAGAAACAGAATGAACCCGTAGCCTTTGCATCTCGTGTACTACTACACAGGGGCTATTAAACACATGCCTTTCACAGCTGTCGTTAGCGTCATTCCCCCCCCCCCCCCCCCAGTTGCCTCCTGACTGACAGCCATGCAAGGTGTCAACTTATACCTTGATGACAGAGGACTTGGGTTGTACCACATAGTTACAGTATAGTGTAGTTGCACGACAAGCAAGCTCGAACCCCGAAGGGCCGGCTGCAAACTTAAAAGTGTTCCTCATTTTTGAGCATTGAAGACTTTTTATGTCTTTTTGTACTGAAAATGGGAACATTACATTCTAATTATGGTGTTGCTACACTGTTGGCTCTGAAGGGCATAAGCCCTTGTTTGTATGAGTGGATCTCTTGCCACTGTATTATATGTACTTATTGTTTGTATATCTTAGATGGTTTACATAAAATGCCAATGACCGCTTCCATTTCTTTTCTTAGGACAAAAAAATCCACAGTAATAGAGTTTTATTGACTGTTCACATTTGGTGGAATGGAGAAATTAGGAAGGATGTTTTTTGTTTGGTATAAGAGATGTTGTGTCTTCCTTTCGGTCATCATCATAAGGCTGCGCTTACAGTGCCGCGACTAAATGTATTGACGCCGTCGCGTGCGCTTATAGATTGGGCAGACAGCTCCTTCAGCCTAAGGCTGCGTCCCCGCCAGCGCTGAGCGTGCGGCGCTTGCCGCGTTAACTTACATATATAAATATGTAAGTTCCCGCTCACGCGGTGTGCGCGGTGCTCGTGCGCGGGCACACACTCTGACCCGCGTTCTGCGCTTACCAAAACAAAAAAACTATACTTCCTTGCATGCTCAGCTGGCCCGCAATGCCGCCGCCCCCCACCCCCCGCGCGCTTGCGTAAATCGGAGTACACCCGGCGCTCATGCTTGGAGCGCTCTCCAAGCATGAGCGCGCTCAGCGCCAGCGGGGACTCAGCCTAATGCAAACACAAGTGAAGCCTCCAGGAGCGATCACATGACTGGAAGTGCAAAAGGACCCCTGGCACTGTAAATTTAATTCCATGCCAAAAATAAACCTTAAGTATGTTGGCAAACGTGATAAATGGAGTTCAAATAGGACTGTTCAGAGCACTGTGGAGTTGCATGTGTTGAGTGGTACATTAAAAATGTCTTCAAACAGCTGAATTATAAGGCCTCGGACATGGTGCAGGGAGCGGCGCTGATCTGTGCTGAGGCGCGCGCATGCTTACTAGTGAGACCCTGCAGCTGCAATGAGAGCGGCTTTAGCAGGGGCTCGCGCACGCTTGCGTCTTACCAAATCTTTAGTTTCGGCGCTCACGGGAGCGCAGGGCCAGTCACGTGAGCGGTTCGCCCAATGAGGGCGAACCAGCTCCGTGACATCACTGACCCGCCCCCCAGACACGCCCACGGACGGAGCGCGCTCTAAGGCCAGGGAAAGCTCCGCTTTCCCTCAGCCTCAGCGCGCCTCCGCACGGCTTCAGTCTCTATGGACTAAGCCTAATGCTTCTCAATCATCAGTGTTCTGCCCTACAAGACATTTGCCACATCTAAAAAAGGCTCTTGGCAATTTCTTTGTGAAAACCTCTGAACTGTAGTTTTCTTTTCAGTCAAATGTACAATGTTACAGTGTTGCTATGCAAGGGAAAAAAACATATATACAAAAGATGAAATGTATACTTTTATCTCGGAGCACAGTTACGATGTATGCATTTCATGACCTCTTCTTGCACACATAAATGTAAGTGCCTTACAATATTGGGTTGTTTGACAAAAATATATTTATCATCTTCGCAGCTCAGGTATCAGAACAATGATGAACGTCAACTCTGATAAATTAAAAAGTAATATATACTACAAAATATCTAGTTCCCCACTCTGAGGAAATGAAACATTCCCACCTTGCATACACCGGTGTAATCCCTTCTGATTATGATTTTTTTAAAAGGTTTTGTGAATAACAATGTTATTGTCTTCCTTACTGTACGTTTGTAGTACATTTGTAATCCTGTTTAAAGCAAATATTTGGTTGTTTTTGGTGTCTTTTTTGAGAAATGTCCTTTTAAGGAGAGTCTCTTAAAGCAGCAGTCCAAGCTGCCTTTTATTTTTTTAATTATTATTATTTTTCCCCTTTAATATGTGCAGTAATACAATCCACCCAAATGATAAGTAAATAGCTAAGTTGGTGATCGATCCGTTCTCCTGTGATCGGTCTACGAAGATTCGGCTCAGGGATTCACTAAATGGCTGTCAGTGCAGCTGAAGAGGACCCAAGATGCAAAGTTTTGTGGGGAGGATCATGTGACCAGGCAGTCACTAGATACAATTGAAGTACTGCTAGAGAGGGGGCGGGGCTCAAAAAGGGGTGTGCCAGAGATTGTTTCAGAAGAAGGGAATGTGACTTTGTAAATGGTTGCTATAGATACTAAAAATGCTTGTTACATTATAATACATTAAAAATGTCTTTCAGAGTGTTTTGTTTATACTACAAGTGTTTTCTCATAGTACAGATCTGATTTATTAAAAAAAAACAAAAAAAACACATGTAGAATATTGCTTGTTCTGCAGCTTTAAAACATCTGTTCATATTTTGCCTCACATTTTTTGGACCCAAACCAAGGTGGACCTCTGGAGCCGACTATGTCCCCTGACTTCCAGTAACACTGCAGTTCCTGAGGGATTTCAATTTTTTGTGTAAGAGTGAGCTAAGTGGGATTGCACTTTTAAGCCACATTACAGGATTGTCAGGTAATAAAAATCAGTGACCTACTATACAAGTACGGATTTCTCAATACATCAAAAGAAACCATAAAGTTCGTAATGAACCGACTTTGTTTTTCAATGTGTACATAGTCACATAGCCGACGAGGTTGAAGAAAGACATATGGCCATCAAGTTCCTCCTATGCTAAATTTAGACGTCAGTTACTTAACCTATTTTAGTATTTACAGTATTTTGATCCAGAGGAAGGTAAGCAAAAAAAAAAGCTGGGGAAACATCATCCAATGCTGTCTCAAAGGGAAAATTCACTTCCTTCCTGACTCCAAATAATCAGATTTCTCCCTGGATCAACAACCTTCCCATGTTTCAATAATAAATAATATACTGTAATGAGTCAATATTATGTTATTCTTTATACCCTTAGCTATTGCTTCAAATATACTTTCTTTTAAAGGGGCAGGATTAGTTTGAATAGTTGTGTACATAACGTTTGCTTAGGCCACGGCTTTTTGGCGAGGTCCTCCTCTATGCCTGCCCAGGACATATCTTTTCTGGATACAATATATTAAAAGGAGCAATTCAATATGGCAAATGTTGTTGCAAAAAAAGTTTTATATAGCATTGAAGCAGGGGGTCTCCGGAGCTGAACTCCAGTAATTTCAGCTCCGCGGACCCCCTACTTCTGGAGACTTACCTCCGAAATAGGTGCCTGTAACCGCTCTGGCAGAGCAAGCAGGGCTTTAAAGTTTAAAGCTCCCGTGTGTCATGGGCCAATAGGAAGCCGCACCGATGATGTCACGGCTTCCTACTGGCCCGCAGAACCTGAGATCTTTAAACCACTACAATACAGGTATTGTGAACCCTGGAAGGCGAGGAGAGCTGCTACCAACACCTAAATCGAAGGTAAGTACCTCCGGAAAAAAGACGGTTCCCTGAGGTGAAATTATCCAAACAACTTCTTCTTCTTTTTTTTTTTTTAAATCGCAGAAAAAATTGCAGTCTTGGATTGCCTCTGTAATACAATAAAAACATGCTGATCATTATTGTGTTTATGTTCAATGATTTACACAAAATAACAGAATGCCATGTTTCATCCTTATAGTGCACATTATTGTAGCCTTCCTTTACCATGGCTGCTTATACAGAGCTTAGTTCCTTTGTTGTTTTCATGTTTCCTTAATGCCTTGTGTACACGACCCATTTTCATTTCACAAGAGAAGCTGGGCTTTTTTTTTTTACTAACATGATTGAAGTATGCCACGTTATCACAACATGCACGTTCCACCTAATTAAATTGTTTTTTTTTTTTTTTTTTAAGGAGGAAACATTTAGAAGATACAGTCTACGGTCATAAATCAAATTGAAGATATTTTTAAACATTTTTAAAAGAATGTTCATCAGGCAAGAACTAGATGTTCAACAATTTGTTGATGCCTTTAAAAAAAATTAATACGGTATGTACAAAGGTTACATTTTTATCTGTAAATGTTTATGAATATAACCTGAAGTATAGTGGATTTGCTGCCCTGGAATTAACCTACGTCCATAGTGGAATGCGCTAGTTTCCGCACTCCTCGGCGTAGCGCATGCTTGCCTGCTGCAGGAGAGATTTCCTGTCCTGCAGGCAGAAGCGACGAGGAGGTGTGTCGGGGGCGTGGACGTCACGTGACCCGGCAGTCGCTTGGGAAATACAAACAGGTTTGTAGCGTGAAGTGCCGGTCTCCCCGTAGCGCATGTGCATGCACTAGAGCGCGCACTATGCACTAATACATTGTAGTCCTAGTGTTTGTTTCAGCGCGAGCGATGTAGATCGCGCCGTCTCCTGCACTATGGAAGTGGCCTTAGGTACTTCCTGCTACAGTATATAATGTCCCCTTTGCTAACTGGTCATCTGATAAAAACAACAATGGGGTACGAGAGATCCCACTGTAAATGCAAAGGATAACTTTTCAACACAATTTAAAAATATTTACACTTGCCTTATCTGTATGTACCGGTATATCTTTACTTATATAGCACCATCCATGTACATAGCGCTTCACAGCAGTAACACACGGGACATAATAATATAACACATAATGGGAATAAGCGCATTCAAACATAAAAGTAACATTAGGAGTCCCTCCACCGAAGAGCTTACAATCTAAGTCAGTGATTCCCAACCAGGGTCCCTTGAAGCAGTCTCAGGGGTTCCTCCTACGGACCACAGACCCCCCCCCTGGGGGTGGGGATTTTGGTATGTATTTTGTACGGTGGACTGAGAGTGGGGTAATTGATGGAAGGTAGGGGCGAGGGAGAAAAAGGAGGGGGCGGGAGGGAGTGAGGAAAAGAGGGAGTAAGAGTGAGACGCAAGGGATAAATACATGCGAGGCGGGAGGGGGGAGAGTTAGTGAGACAGATGGAGAGAAATACATGGGTAGATTGTGGGAAATAGAGGTGGCTCGTGAGGTGTGAAATTGTGTGGCTGACCTCTGTCGAACCTAATATGTGTCAGCCAGATAGGGGTTCCCCGATATTTTTCTAAATACTTCAAGGGTTCCTTCAAACAAAAAAGGTTGGCAATCACTGATCTAAGTGGTAAATGGGGAGAACTTGCAGAGACAGTAGGAGGGTGTTCTGGTAAAGTGCGTCTGCAAGGGGCCATGGTCAGTGCATAGTACCCGCTATCCGTGTTTTGTTAAAGGGGTGTGTTAAGATGGGACTTAAAGGTGGAGAGATTGTAGATATTGATTGAAAGGGCATTCCAGAGGTGTGGGGTAAGTGAGAAAGGTTTTAGGTGGGAGAAGACTTTTTTTTTGTAACTTAGTAGGTGGGAGAAGACTTTAAATACAAAAGGGGGTAGACAGAAGACATCCTTGAGCAGAACGCAATATATATATATATATATATACACACACATACACATATATATATATATATATATATATATATATATATATATATATATATATATACACATACACAAAAACTAACGTTTTCATACTTTATAAACCTTCTAGGAATGGACATTGTCAGCATAATTTACATATGTCCTGTATTATATGCCTCCATAACTAACCAAAACCAATGCTGACTCATTGGATTTAAAATGGTGTTCACGTCTAGGCATTTATTGAGCTCACAAATAATGTCCTCCATCCAGATGTGGTTTTGTCTAGGAGCTTTAACCTCAAGAAGAGTTGGCCATGTTGCATCCCATCTCCAGGGTAACTCTAAGTATTATGGCCATGTGGTGCTATATAACCTATAATCAAGGATAAAGTAGTATTATAAATCTAACAATCTCTGCCGTATAATTGGATGTACAGTATATCCTCTGTGAGTAGACAAAGTCACCGTGCAAACAGTCTACTTTTTCAACAAACAAAAAAAATTGATACATTGCCAAGTTTAATTTTCTCATTGCACATACTCGGTCATTAAAATGGTTGGTTATGTTTGGTACCTTTGTAGATTCCTTGTGGATCATGATAACTTTTAGTGGACAGAATGGTGGCGAGTGACACACCCGTCTAAATGATTTCTGTAATATATATATATATATATATATATATATATATATATACAGTGTTCGACAAACCTATACATTTGCACGCCCGGGGCGAGTGGATTTAACATTGTGGCGAGCTCCTATTGGCCCAAGCAGCACACGTGTGGTACTAGGTGGCAAGTAGATTTTTTTGTTCGGCGAGTAGATTTTTTGGTGATTTGTCGACCACTGTATATATATATATATATATATATAAATATACTGTATATATATTTATTTTCATTTTGTGTGCCACTCTCCATCATTATGTATTTGTTCAGTAGCTGCACCTACAGGGAGAGCATCCAGCCAAATATGTACAAGTTGTGCATCCTCTCACCTTTTAGGGGACCGACATGAGGGTGATTCATAGATAAATAACTGTACTTATTTATCTCCACCTCTAGTGTTGGCCCCCTAAAGGCATCATAATCTACATACCTCCAGGACCAATACTGCTGCTAGAACTTTGAACTTTAATATCTTGCCAATTTAGGCCCATGGGACTAGTTGCAAAAAAAAAAAAAAAAAAAAAAAAATGTTAAAGCACTCTCCACTTATTTTATTGCAGGTTAATTTTGAGGTTAAATCCAACTGAACATTAAATGTAACCACATATCAGAAGTCACAGTTGATTGGAACATATGACTTGAATTATAAAACACTTTCGTAGAGTTGCACCTTCCATTTAAAATACATGTGTCTCATTTGTTTAACGTTTGGTTTCCGTTCTTCCCATTCTACTGGAATTACCCTTCTAAAAGCAGCCGAGACCCTTAAGCAAGATCACGTCGTCTTCCTCTCCTCCATCTCTCTATACCTTCTCATATTGCTGAATACTCCCATTCTACATTCTCTTGATACACATGGCAAAGTCCTGGTATGGCTGTCCTCCTGCAACTTCTCACCCTTCCGTGGATAGAACATCATTCATCTACTCCGCTGTCTATTGGTTTTCTACATGAGTTTAGCGTCCTCTCTTCAAAGTGAACTAATGCTAGTAAAAATCTGAACTGGTAAATTTTGATGAGCGGTGCATAACAAAATCTGACACTTATTTCAAATCATGTTCTTAAGGTTTTAGTTCATCTAGGACTCTGAGGGACCCAATCAGAAAGCAATCAAATGTATGTATCTCAAAAACAGAGAAATAATTAGGATAACTAAAGTGTATTTATCATATTGTCAGACAAATAAAAACAAGAGACATGGAAAGGCTATGTTCAAAATTATTTTTATAATAATAATAGTATGTTCTAGTTGTACGCAGCACTTTACAGAGACATTTTGCAGGCACAGTCCCTGCCCCGTGGAGCTTACAATCTATGTTTTTGGTGCCTGAGGCACAGGGAGATAAAGTGACTTGCCCAAGGTCACAAGGAGCCGACACTGGGAATTGAACCAGGTTCCCGTGAAACAATCTCAGTGACAGTCAGTGTCTTTACTCACTGTGCCACTCCTTCTCCCTTATAGGAGGTTATTCTATATAGCACTAAGCGCCACTCATGCCCGTTTTACTTGAATATCTCTGAACAGCTGCTTCGGAATATATAGAAGGCCCTTAACCCATTTACCCCGTGATTACCATATATTCATTTTCTTATCAACTAAGTGACTGCACCTTTAAATTAACTTTTCTTTAGAAAGGTCACTTAGTCAGCTAATTACCTCACATGGCTTCAAGTATCACAGTTACGCTGATAAAACACTAAAAAAAAAAAATATCTAACGTCAGCCATTCAACCAGGTGAGTGTACTACATCTATCCCTGGAGGACTGCTCAAAAGCAACATATTTGCTTAGTCTTAATTAAAATAGCAAAAGAACATCTTAGTCTGCACAGCGGTATGTTAAAAGAAAACATGTGGAACACGTAGAGAAAACACATTCATTGCTCGATCCAAGATATGAAGCCATTTGTCAAACCCAAGTCTTTTTCTATCACAGGCATGAATCCAATGTTGAGTACTTGCTGGATTTGATTTACTGCTACAAAAACCTGATTTCAAAAGAGTGCAGTAATTATGCTTTGTTGGCTTTTTAACATGCTGCGCACCAGAGTTTTGTCTTTATACTACACTTTCATACTTATAATCACACCATTTTTTAAACCCTAAAGCTCCACCACAGGCTGCAAATATAGACTCCTTTTTCTTCCAGCACCTAAATTCAAGGGAATGAGTCCAGAAGGACAACACAAAAGTCACGGAAAGGTTTGTGGTCTCAAATTAGTTTCATCGTGGTAGATTGTACAAGATGCCCGGCGTACATTCTGTATTTGTCGCAATAGCTGACCCTGTGCTCATTTGATGTCATTACCCAGAATCCCTGGCTGCAGTGGGAGTATTGTATGCTAAGAGATAATGGGGAAAGGCAGGTTTGTGGACCTGTCTGAGACATGTGAATGTGCTCACAAGTGGTATTCTTACGTATTTTGCATTTTTTATTTCAAGACTCTTCACTCATGGTACAGCCTGTACTCTCTCTTTCTAGATAATCACATTACACCTCTCATTATACACCAACTCTGTCTAGATCAACCTCTTTTCTACGGTTTGTCCCTACTGCTGTCTTATAGCTATAATATTTTTTAACTACTGTCACCTACCTCTAGAACGCTCTATCCCTTTTCACAACACCCCCATCCCAACCCATCTTTAAGTTAAACTCGCCTCAACAAAGTACAGTGAATTTCAGTATTTTTCGCAATCAAAAATTATTTTTTTGCCGTCTTGAAATCTAATGATTTAGATCATTCTTTTTTTTAGATCACGAAGAAAATGGAATGCAAACCTCCTACATTTCCCCAACAACACTGACAATAAATACATAACCTTTATCGAAGAACAAGGTGTTTACACTTTCTTCTCCGGTATGGTTGTCTCCTACGTAAATGGCTATATCAGCATTTTCCATCCTTAGTTTATCCTGTACCACTTCTCATGTCACCAGCTACTTACACGATTGTCAAAGTATTGGACAACGTGCTAATTTCAGACCTTAATCCTCTACACTTTAAAATTACATTTTAAATACAACAATTGTAATATTATTCTTGTTTTCTTTTTGGCTCGTTCCTAACGCATCGGGAGGCTGAGGAGCCTGTGAGGAATCGCTGTGTAAGACCACAGAAATGGAATCCCTGACTTATTGGCTCTTGAGGATGGAGGCTCTTTCCTGACACAATTGGAATTTCGACATGGTACTAGTAACTCAACTAAGCTTGTATATTGAACCCTTTTGACATACAGTATTCGCAGATAAAAGTGCCACCCCCGGGGCTCTTATGACGCACACCGTACACCTTTCCCCCTTGCTCGTTTTTTTAGGGGCTCTATGCCATTGGCATGGCGATGGAGCATCGACCGTGTACCATATTGAAGGGATGGGCCCGACCCTACCTGGTCACATCTGGCCGAAAACAGCATCACATAATCGCTTCAAGAGAGCAGTCACGTGATGTGGAAGTGCCGGAGGGACCGTGGCCCTGGAGGTGGTATGACCCCAGACTGATAATAAATAACTCCGATACTAATAAAATCAGTTGTGTAGGATCAGATGATATTTACTGCATTTTTTTCCTCTCTCTCTATGCCCCTTTTAATTCTTTTTATAATTTATTAAGCGTCCTTGGGTTGCTCTAGCAACTATTTCGGAAGCTAGACCACTTCCTCTTTTGCATGCCCTGGGAAACAGGATCTTCGCCGATCAATCACGGGAGAATGGATCGATCGAAGCTTCGATAATCGCGTTGCCGCGATGGTAAGGAATTGCTGCATTTATTCAAACAAAATGTAAAGAAAGAAAAAAACAGGCAAGAGGAAACACCCCTTTAAAGTAGATCTATATTCTGCATGTGCCATTTAACCAAAATTACTATAACAGCTACATCTGCATGGATACGTACAGTGATGTCCATGTATTACATCCACGGTAGTACATTAATGCAGAGTACTGCATTCCATAAATTGTTCTCACAATTAAAATCATCATGCCATTTAGATTTAGTGCAATACACAGCTAGGAAGAATGATTTATATTGCTAATGCTATGTTCTGGTGTAGGTGTATTATGCATATTAAGCACTAGTTATGCAGCATTCTGTTCTCTGCGCTGTGTTATTTCAGTAGCAGAGATGTATGCCTCCTACACAGGCATACAAATCATGTCTGCTCTAAATTGCAGCTAGCAGAGATAGAAGAGCAAACCAGAAATATGATTGAGTGTACTGAACAAGCACCATCTATAAATGCACAGTGAATGCTTTTTAGGTGAAAGGAGGTTGGTTTTTACCAACTGTACAATGCAATTCTTGAAATACCTCATTTGATCCTTATCAATCCCTTGCATACCAATGTGTTGATGGTGTATTGATGAAAAGGGTTAAATGAAATGGTAGGAAAACGAATACATTGGATTCATTAAACAAAACATTTACAGGTTTTTTTTTTTTTTAAATACATCAGGCACAATGCAATGCACTAAATAGGATTAGACATTTTCGAACAGCCATCAAGAATATAATAGCACGACAAAAATCCATAAAATATAAAGCAAACTATTTTATCTTGCACTGAAGCATTTATCTATGATTATTTCCATTAATTTCCCTATGTATTTCGATAATTCATAAATGAATGTCATTAAAAAAAAAAAAAAAAAAAAAACCCTCAGCTCATTCTAGGCATCAACATAAAAGCCACCTTTCCTTTGTATACCTAATAGAAAACCCACAGTTAAAAACATACAGCTGCAGTTTCATTCATTGCATGAAAAGCAACAGAAGATTCAATATGGTTTGTCAGTCCCAGTTGAAGCAGCGACATGTCAGATATACCTTAGCAACAAGGGCAGAAATGCCTCTTACCTCGCAGAAGAGCTCCCCGTGTTATTGCTGCAACGTGTCAAAGACGCGTTTTCCGAGTCGTCCCTTGCACTGTCGACTTGCTTCTTTGGATCAACGATTGCTCCCTGCAGAAATAATTTTTAAAAAGCACCGTCAGGCACCCCAGTCATCAAGTTACAGGAGAGAGAGAGAGAAATGTGTTATTATGAAACCCTTTATTTTGTGGGCTTGAGCTGCCTGAGAGCGAGCCAAGCCAGCATGATGAGACAAAGCGCACTATTGGCTTCATGCAAAGTGCAGCAACACACCACATGACTTTCACTGAACGAACACATTTGCTGTGCCTTAGCTATTATTATTCAGAGCCCGGACAACTACACAACCTTGCAGCCGTTTGCATCTTAAAGGTGTATTTCACTCCACTGATAGAAAAACATAGCATTAGTGTGTATATTTACTGTACATAGAAAATATATTTACCACACTTTTACATTTTCATCTTGGTTATATACTTCTACAGTAAGAACATTTTCTTTCTTTTTTATAAAGCAGTAGCTGCTTTTGAGATATACTGATATAAACGTAGATTTCTACACATTAGCGGAGCGAATCAGATTTTATAGCCATAATTAATACTTGTTTGGGATCGTGACTTGCCTACGATCCAAAGGAACGGATATCAAGACTTGATCCATGTCATAATAGGCATGAAAACCAGAACATAAAAGCCTTCCAAGCTATTTTTGACACTGCTGAGATTTCTTGTTCTCTACCAGGTCTGCTCTTAGGTAAAAGGGAAATTCAGCTGCTTTATTGGGTTGTTGTTATGCCACGTGCAAATACAAATCTGCATACCTGCAACTCGGCAGGTAATTCTCCGAGGACAGGGGTGGGCAACTCCAGTCCTCAAGGGTCACCCACAGTTCAGGTTTTCAGGATATCCATGCTTCAGCACAGGTAGCTCAATTAGTGGCTCAGATTGAGCCACCTGTGCTGAATCAGGGATATCCTGAAAACCTGGCACGTTGGAGCCCTTGAGGACTGGAGTTGCCCACCCCTGTCCTACGACCATGACTCAAAGCTGATATAGAGCCAAGGGATGGAGCAGATCTACTAGCCCCTTACTGCATGGTGATGAGAGCAGTCATGGGTCGGATGTTTTCCTGTGCCCTGCTGCAGCAATAGGTTGTGGCCATGGTAAACTTGAGGGCAGGGAAAAGTATAGAGAAATGAGAGGAGAGTGAAAGCAAGAAGAAACAGAAAAAAAAGTGGGGCACAGAGGGGACAGCAAAAAGAGGGGTGCAGAGAGGTAAAGGGGGATAGTAAAAGGATGAATAAACTGGCAGAAAAAAAGGTAAACCATAAATTGGGAAACATGGCACACAGAGGCAAGAAAGGAGAGGTAAAGATACAGTCATGGGTAAGAGTGAGAAAGTTCAGTGTGGAAATGGAAGATGGCAGAGGTGCAGAGAGATGGAAGAGGGCACCGGTACAAACAGAAGAAAGGGTGGACAGGAAGAGTGAGGGAAGGTGGTACATGGGAGAAATGCTTTTTAATAAATTAATTAAATGTAATTTTATTTAATTGATTAATAATATTTTTTTTAATAATTAATAAAAAATTAATTTTGAAATGTAATTAAACATATTCTACAGCCTCCCTGTAGAGTTTCACCTCCCTGTAGATTTTATTTTATTAATTAAAAAAAAACAGCTCACACTTCCTAATCCCAATCTTCACAAGTCCATATACACTCAGCCTCTACACTTATAAACACAGAAATATAAATGGCCAGGATGAGGCCAGAAAATATTCAGTATTTTAATAATCTGGCACACCAGAGGATAATTTGGGTTGGAAATAGCATCTTACAAATACAAGAAATTGTTTTTATGGAGGTCAAGACGTAGCCTGCTTTTCTGTGTTTGTCTAGAAGGGAGGTTATCTGGGGCCAAAGTCTGTTTTTTAAAGTGCGATGATTGAAATCTGGAGTCACAACTCTTTCTGACTAGGAATAAGCAAGAAACCTTTTAATATAACTTGAAAGAGATTCCGGACAACACCAGGGGGTGTGGCCAGGAAGACGGTCCATGATTATGTTAATATACTAAATACAAAATGTCATGGCTCCGACAATTATTCACAAGAATTACAAATATATCGTTGTAACATTTCCAATCAGATAAATTAAAATTATGCTAAACACTCCACAATTGTGAGGGTGTAAAAGGTCGGATAGTAGTTTGTCTATTAAACTTAGCATTAACCGCATGAAAAATAGTCTTTTTACAAATTCACCCGAACGTGATGAGTTATAATGCAATTCATTATTCTAGGAGTTATGGGGATAAACATATGGGACATATAATGCACCATTCAATTAAAACAGAAATACTACATTCCCCCTTTAAAAAAAAATATATATACAGTATATATATTTGTATATGTAAAAACATGTGACAATGTATAATTCAACATTCCTACCTAAATTGGCAATCGTTTGGTGCTCCTGTTATAAATCTTTAAAAATCCTGATTGTGTGCCTAACATAATGGCCGCCTTTCAGTTTCAATCAATCCTTCAGTCAGTGTAACTCAGGAGCTACAATGTATAAGTATATTACTAATGTAACATTATCTATTATTACAGTTCACAGCTCAAACTGCTGGGAACATTAGCAGCAAATGATCACAAACAAGAAAGTGTTGCAAAGATCTTGCACTGCCTGGGAGGTGGGCTAAAACGTGCTATAGAAATCAAAGGAAGCTTTAAAACTCATAAAAATGGCATTAAGAGTTGATTTAAAAAAATAATACCAAAACACTTTTATCTAATACTACAGAACTTTTTTTTTTTTTTTTAAAACATAAAAGATTTCACATGTTTTGCTGCTTTAAAAAGGAAAGCCTTATTTTCTCCGCAATAAAGTGTCACTGGAGACTGAAGGTGGGAGGAGGGTTAAGAACATGCCCAGAACGTGGCTTTATCCAATTTCCAATGCAGGAAGATTATAATAGAAACCACGCAGTTAAGATATGAATTTAGAATTCAACCTAGAGGGCGTGTTAAGTCAATTTTACACATGGATTTCCAACTTCAGGCCACTTTGAAGGAATCTGATAGTTCTGTGGTAGAGCAAATTACATTTTCTTTGTTTATCCCATTATTTTGATGAAACGGTCTGCATATATTGTACTGTATGTTTTGTAATAATCTTTTTCTGTAACCATAACACTGCACTACTTTTGTATATTAAATGTAAAATGTAATACATATTGTTTTGGGCTCTAATTGAATTTAGCACATTCTGAAGCGAGTGATTGCATTTTTTGAAATTTGGCTAAAATAATCTTGTGTGTGTTAATTACACATTTTTCTTAGTGAACGGGGACACGCACCCCATGGCGATAAAAAATTTCTGTATCCTTGATGGTGGAAGCGATTTAAGATATATATGGTGACGGATTGAGTGGAGATATTGCTAATTTGAGGGAGCCCATGGGATGAAATATGGGTCAGCTAAATACCTGTGTGTATTAACCCTCGTCACATATACAAGGTCACATGCTCACAGGTGTGACATTCGTGACATAAGTGGGAAAGCATAATAGGATAAACCATTTTAAACATAACCCAGAAGCAACTGCATGTATATATTTATATTATGCGGTAGTTGTATGGCAAAACACAATGTACAATAAAGATTGTGATTTTGTTCCCTAAACCAACATGTTTTACTCAGTACTGCAGAATATTCATTTTAGTATGAACCATAAATGTTACCTGCAGCTGCAAAGTGCATCCTATAACCGAGTACAAACAAGTGTTAACTAAAAACGCAGCTACTGTTCTACCCTATGAAACCTCTATGACTGCTATTCTACATTGTATAGCACAGCAATCAACAGTAATGCTATATCAAATGTATAATTATATGTTCAGTCCATGAACTGAGATTACTCTTCTAAAATGTACATTTTTTTGCTAAAGAATGCTACATTCCTTTTAACATCGCAATCCGAAGTGGGATCAAAATGTGACAGTGATATGTTTAATAATTAACTCTTAATGACTGATGCCTGTAAAAAATAAAAATAAAAAGACAGGCAGGTATAGGTCAATTTATATCATTGTTACAGTTGCTTTTGAACTGTTTGTAAACCTTGAGATTTGAAGGTTGAATGAAAAAAAAATGAATGTTTGATTTTCTGCAGGTACTGAGCAATTCATTCACATCAGATACCAATTGTGCTACAATAAGTGTTTAACTATGGCATCACAATTACTTTACAAAGAGCATAACAGTGGGGAATTACCATTTTAGCCTTAGCCCTCGTCTTTTCAGGGTTCCATTTTCATTAGATTTGGGAGATGGGCTGACCCCCATTTTTGGCTGCCTGCTTCTCTTTCTGGTCTCTCTTGCCGGGATGATTCCTGGATGTCAAGAGATCACCCTTTGACTTTCAGGACTCAACCCACAGTCATTCCTCACTGCTCCCTCTGTGATCAGAGAGAGTGGGGAACACTGTTTTTCTGTGTCTTACTGAACGTGAAAAACCCAATACTTTTGTAGCTGGCTCTCTCATTGGAGGGGAGAAAAATAGGCAGGAGAAAGAAATAGGGGGGAGAGGTATGGGGGATAGAAACAAAGTAAACAATAATAGCTCCAAGAGACCCAGTTGTAAATATATTTAAAAATACGTCAGATTTCTGTAAAATTTGGGATCTAAATTGCTATGAGATCACTTTGGCCCCATGATTGAATGCCCTTTTTTTTTACTGTAAGTCAGTGGTGGCTTGCGTGCACAGCGCTTCACCGCAGATTGCGGTCCTGGGAGAGAGGGAGAGTTTGCGATGGGAGGGGGCATGGCGGGGGTTTTGCAGGGGCGTGGCCATGACTTCATGCGGCTGGTTCACTCATTTGGCTGAATGGCCGGTGGGGCGTGGCTATGCCTCCGTCGCACGTTCCACATACAAAAAAATTGTATGTGAAAACTTGCAGTACAGCGCAGCTGCTAAATGCCTGCCGATGCATGTACTGGGCCCGGATAGATTGGGGGGCGGTGCTTGTGCGCATAGCGCACGCCCAACGCACTGGGACCGCAGCCTAAGGTTGGAGGAAAGGAGATTTCACCAGCAACAAAGGAAAGGGTCCTTTACAGTAAGGTCAGTTAAAATGTGGAATTCATTACCCATGGAGACTGTGATGGCAGATAAAATAGATTTGTTCAAAAAAAGGTTGGACATCATTTTAGAAAGGAAAGGTATACAGGGATATACCAAATAAGTAAACATGAGAAGGATGTTTATCCAGGGATTAATCCGATTGCCAATTCTTGGGAGTCAGGAAAGAATTTATTTTCCCCGTATGAGATATCATTGGATGATATGACACTGGGGTTTTTTGTTTGCCTTCCTCTGGAGCAATATACTGTAAGTATAGATATACGCAGGATAAAATATCTGTTGTCAATATAGCGGTCATGTAAAATGGCTACAGTCATCTCTCCTGCTGACAGTAAGGCCTGGTAAGTTGTGGGCATGCCAGCAGTAATTATGGAGGTTTGCCCTCACACCCTGGTGAGGTGCCCTGTGTATGGATGGGAGTGGTCACAGGCTCTGACTCCATGGTTAGTGATGTCAGAGGTGTGTCAGCTTCCAGAGTGTACATAAGGCACAGCACTGTGTCTAAAAGTTAGTTCTACGGGGTTCTGAGTAGACTGCCAGAGTTCTGAGAGGAGTAGAAGTTATGTTATAGTAGCTGAGTAAGAAGACTGTGTCCAGGGACCTGGCACAGGGTAAAGACATCCCGGCTGGGATAGGGAATCCCTATTAAAGGAGAATTACACCTTTCAAAGGGAAGCACTGAATGATTATGAGTGGCTAGAGGAACTACTGCGAGGGGCAGCTAGCCCACCTCAAGCAATAAAGATGCTCTTAATTACAAACCCTCTCGTGTACATGTGTGGAGTGATTGTACAGAGAGGAGCACCACAGAGGAGTTCCTCGCCAGGACCATCCCCAAGTGACCGAAGGGACCCTGATGAGGTGGAGGCGCTGCACTGGAAATAGGTAGGACTCAGCACACTACCTCAGCTGCCTGTCTGGACGGGTCCTCCCCATACACCATCATGCGGGAGACTCAGGAGTCCTGTTGCCAACAGGTGCATCACCAGACACTATCACACTGTAATGGGGACCGGTTAGACCACAGGGGCCAATGTGAGATTGGGTGGGTCAGGCCGGTTCACAAAAACCGTTACATTTGGAGGCGCTGCTGAGAGCAGATCTGTCAACAGGACAGGCTCTAGCTAGGCACACTGGGAAACAGGGAGAGTGTCTGCTGCCACTCTGTGCTGCGTAGGGACGGACCTAGGGGTGGTCAGGGGCTGACAGGGTATTGTCAGTTCGCAGGGACGACCTAGGGGCCTGAAAGGAGTGAGGGGTTTGGAGCCGGGCTATAGCTGACCGAGTCACTTTGAGGTAGTGCTAGTTGGTAGGACGCCAGAAGGGATAGCCTGTTAACGTGGTCAGGAATCCTGGAGAGGGTCTGCGCTAGGCTGACCAAGAGAGGTAGACGCCCCAAGTACTGCATGGCAGAGCCAGAGTACTCTAGCCCATTCCAGACACTTACCATAGGGAGCACAGACTGGGAGGAAGGAGTTACAGCAGACACTGAGAGAGTGAGCCTAGCCTGAGGTAGTGCAACATGAGTCCAGCCTAGATCAGGTACACATGTGGTGGTGCATCTGAGCAATCTTTATTGTACTGGTGTGGTGGCTGCCCCGCAGAGCGGAGCCCTATGTACGATAATTGGTACGAGAGCGTTACAACCCAAGGAATGGAGGATCCGCGTGGTGCGGAGAGCCCAAAATGGCGGTCAGAGGCTGATGGGGAAGGCACCCGTGGCGTGCGCCCCACTGAAGAGCAAACTGTCGCCGAGCTGTCTCTAACTAATCTGCTCTGGAGTGGAGCGAAGGCTGTGGCTGCCCCGTTTCTGTCCTGTCTGGGACACCGAGGGGCCACCCTTGAAAAGAGTGTGAGGACATTGTGATAACTGGGGGGGAACCCAGCGAGGAAAGCAAACAAACTGACATTTCGGGCTTAAAAGCTATCCAAAATGGCGGTTCCCGCTTGCTAGGGAGACCGCGTGGGCCAGTCGCAGAGAAATTGGCTGATCCAGGACTTGCAAAAAGCTGGCCGGGAATGGCGCGAACAGCAGAGCCCCGCCCTGATGGGGGGTATAGCGCGAAAGCTATGGCTGCGCCTTCATGGACAGTGACTCACTCGGCCCCTGTGCTGAGTCAACCGCTTAGTCTATGGGACCCTCCCCTGATTTCCACCAGGGGGAGTGACTTTCAACTATGGCCTGTGGGAATGCACCCACTGGGCCCAGGGACTGATATCCAGACGGCGCCACTACAAGAAGTAGTTCCGGCCGCGGAGGTAACGTGCAAAAAGGAGGGATATTTTGCACGAAAAGCAGCTGCCAGGAGAAGGCGGGAACTAGCCGCGGGCAAAGAATCCCACTCTGATGAGGAAATTGGCGTGAAAACGCAGACCGCGCCCACCAGGACTGAGAAAGGCGTGGCCTTAATTAAGGGGCATGCTATTCCCCTGTGGGATCCGCCCATAATTGCAACCCCTGGGGGCGGGTTCCAGCTATGCCAGCGGAAGGAGGAGCCGAAGCAGGAAGTGGCTGGCCCAGAAGCTTCTACCAGTCAGTTGCGAGGAACCACTGACCTGGAGAGACCCATACAGAAAGTGGTCCCTACTAAAAGAATGGCCTGCTCCTCCACTGTGGGCACTATGGTCTCCACCCAGCCCTACTCGGTGCCCGGCGGGGTACTGGTAGTCAGGGTGGCCAACACTGAGACGGTGGTCGGGCTCTGCCTTCAATGCGGGCTGCCCGGAGGCATTGTTAACACAGCGGCACGCTGCCCACAATGCGGGACATTATACTTGTGGCCAATGCCGACGTTCATTCCGATCCAATCTGCTGACCCCCCGGGGGATACGGCTAGGCGCTCCGCCGAGTCCCCTGGTGCACTGTGGATCAGTCGTGCAAGTCCCGGAGAAAGGGGACTGGAGTCGATTAAATCGGCTGGGTCAGCAGCAACCGAGACGGTCGGGTCACCCCCCGACCGCACTGAAAAAAGACTATCGCCCCGATCGGTGACCCCAAAGTCGGGGAAGGGAGACTACTCGGATGAGGATCTCCGCGAGCTAGCGGAGGTGAAATCGAGGCCCAGGACAGAACCGGGGAGGACGACACCCCGTGGCGTGAGTAGCAGCCTGGAAAGCAGGGCGTCCCCTGCAGATCGGCGAGCCGAGAGACGGAGTCCCTCCGCCCCAGGATATGGTGGCGATGGGCGAGAGACGCCTACACCCCTGCGGAATGGTAAGAGAAAGCCACTTACTTACCTTGCTCCGGTAGACGGTGTAGCGGAAACAAGGCCGTGCCAGGCCCAAGATGCACGTGCGGAGAAGATACCACTTCCGGTGGAGACGACGGCGGAGCTTCCGGATGTCGTCATCGAGGAAGAGATCCCGCATGGGGGTCCAACCCAAGATGGCGGCGCTTCCGGTTCCGGAGAGGACATCATTTCCGGTGGCGGCGGCGGAACAGACGGGAAGGATGCAGCGACGCTTCGGCGATCGGGTGAAGGTCCCCGATCACCTCAAGGGCCCAAGAGCTGGATGGGCGAACCGCAGACTGATGAGGATGAGCTATCCTCCTTGGATCAGTCCATGGACAGCCGGGAACGGGTCGTAGCCCCGTGGCATATCCCCTCTTGCCCTTACGCCCAACCCCACGCCCTAGGTAAAACCCCTGCCCCCATCACCCATCACCTGCCCCCATCACCTGTTCCGGTGGGTGCCTCCTGCGATCAGTAAAACAGAGGACAAGGCCCTGGGATCATCACGGTGGTCCGTACCACGGTCGGCACGGACATCGGGGGTATTCTCATGGGGGGATGCGGAAGAGAGTGACTCAGGGGATTCACACAGGTTCAAGGAACACCGTTGGTGGGCCCCACTCTTTGAAGGTTATGTGGCCTGGATGGATCGTACGCGATTCCTTATCCGAAGGGAGGATGTAGTTGATTTTTGGTGGGCCAAGGGAGAATTCACCCCTGAGCAGCGAGATAGGGAGCTGCAGGAACGGTGGTTTAAGATTGAGCACAGGGAGATAGAGCCCATGGGTCCCGACACACTGTCCGATCCTGTGGATCCTGACGAACCCCTATCATGGGTGCTACCTGGGAGGGCAGGTAGGGCTGACCTGACCAGAATCAGTAGAGCGGAACGGGCAATAATGGCTCGATATAAGTCTTCCCACGGGTTGGAGTACCCGTATGTCCCTGAACCCCTCATGGAGGAGATAGAAGAGAACAGAGAAAGGTGGCTTAGGGAAACCATCGAGATGTACCTGGTCAGTAAAGGGAATGAAGTTACTGGAAGGAGGGCAGAGGACAGAATAGATCACCTGATGCGAGTGTGGAGTATAGGGAGGAATATACATAAACACAGGGTGACCTATAGGTCCGAGAGGGGACTGCCTAGGCATTATCATGTTACGGTTCTGGACATGGGTGGTAGAGAGGTTAGAAAACCTGACCAGAGTCACTATTATTAGGCGGTACTAAGGCATTATGCGGGCTCGTGGCTGCTGGTCGGGGCGGGCTTGGCGAGATGTCACTGTGGTCATTTTTCTGTTATATTGTACGATCTGTGGATGTTAACAATTATGTGTTATGTGTTACAGTGCTTCCTGGAAGAAGGTATGCAAATTTAGGTCCCAGCGAGGACAATGGGATTCACCAGGGGGAGAATGTAGCGGGCATGTAAAATGGCTACAGTCATCTCTCCTGCTGACAGTAAGGCCTGGTAAGTTGTGGGCATGCCAGCAGTAATTATGGAGGTTTGCCCTCACACCCTGGTGAGGTGCCCTGTGTATGGATGGGAGTGGTCACAGGCTCTGACTCCATGGTTAGTGATGTCAGAGGTGTGTCAGCTTCCAGAGTGTACATAAGGCACAGCACTGTGTCTAAAAGTTAGTTCTGCGGGGTTCTGAGTAGTCTGCCAGAGTTCTGAGAGGAGTAGAAGTTATGTTATAGTAGCTGAGTAAGAAGACTGTGTCCAGGGACCTGGCACAGGGTAAAGACATCCCGGCTGGGATAGGGAATCCCTATTAAAGGAGAATTACACCTTTCAAAGGGAAGCACTGAATGATTATGAGTGGCTAGAGGAACTACTGCGAGGGGCAGCTAGCCCACCTCAAGCAATAAAGATGCTCTTAATTACAAACCCTCTCGTGTACATGTGTGGAGTGATTGTACAGAGAGGAGCACCACAGAGGAGTTCCTCGCCAGGACCATCCCCAAGTGACCGAAGGGACCCTGATGAGGTGGAGGCGCTGCACTGGAAATAGGTAGGACTCAGCACACTACCTCAGCTGCCTGTCTGGACGGGTCCTCCCCATACACCATCATGCGGGAGACTCAGGAGTCCTGTTGCCAACAGGTGCACCACCAGACACTATCACACTGTAATGGGGACCGGTTAGACCACAGGGGCCAATGTGAGATTGGGTGGGTCAGGCCGGTTCACAAAAACCGTTACATCTAAATTTAGCATAGTTTAAACTTGATGGACACATCTTTTTCAACCTCATCTACTATGTAACATGGCTTTTTTAACCCTTTGAATGCAGAGGATGTTTGTAATCCAAAGTGCTGAGAAAATGTTGCGTTTTTGTTGCGAGTTATGATCAAGTCATACAAAATCATACATGTTTTCCCCACCTTGGCATGTTATGTAGATTATATAAACTACCTATGTTATTTTCCCATATTACAGATATTTCAGTCCAAATGCTAAAACAATGCATAAAAAAAAAAAAGTGAAATGATTATGAACGTTTATAAATCATTTATTCAGGGTCACCCTTCTACGATTTGCATATCATTATCTTCATCACCCTTAAAAGGTTCCACAACATACGTGTACTGTTTTTAAAGAAGTGTTTCAGTGGTATAAAAGTGACACACACAAAGCTATAGGATATACCAGGGGTCGGCAACCCACATGCGGCTCTTTCTGCTGCTACTTGTAGCTCTTTGCAGGTTGCAGACCCGCAGCTGCTGCCTCTCTCCCTGGCTATCCTGCCCACAAACCTAAGCTGGCCTGATCCGCAGAGGTGGCCTGCTGGAAGGTGTCCGTGGAGGTGCTTGTCCAGGCAGCTTGCTATTGACTGGTAGAAGTCAAGACAAGACAGGCACCTCCATGGCCACCTTTCAGCAAGCAGCTCGGCAGACCTCCCTCTCTACAAGTTTCTAACAGGACCCCTCAATCCTCCAGGGCAGAAGCAAACAGATCCTCTCCTCTAATATCCCTGTCCCCTCTCTCTCTCTCTCTCTCTCTCTCTCTCTCTCTCTCTCACACTCCTCTCCCTTCCAATATCTCTCCCACTCCTCTCTCTTCCAATATATCTCTCACTCCTCTATCTTCCCATATATCTCTCACTCCTCTATCTTCCCATATCTCTCTCACTCCTCTATCTTCCCATATCTCTCTCACTCCTCTATCTTCCCATATCTCTCTCACTCCTCTATCTTCCCATATCTCTCTCACTCCTCTATCTTCCCATATCTCTCTCACTCCTCTATCTTCCCATATCTCTCTCACTCCTCTCTTCCCATCTCTCTCACTCCTCTCTTCCCATCTCTCTCACTCCTCTCTTCCCATCTCTCTCACTCCTCTCTTCCCATCTCTCTCACTCCTCTCTTCCCATCTCTCTCACTCCTCTCTTCCCATCTCTCTCACTCCTCTCTTCCCATCTCTCTCACTCCTCTCTTCCCATCTCTCTCACTCCTCTCTTCCCATCTCTCTCACTCCTCTCTTCCCATCTCTCTCACTCCTCTCTTCCCATCTCTCTCACTCCTCTCTTCCCATCTCTCTCACTCCTCTCTTCCCATCTCTCTCACTCCTCTCTTCCCATCTCTCTCACTCCTCTCTTCCCATCTCTCTCACTCCTCTCTTCCCATCTCTCTCACTCCTCTCTTCCCATCTCTCTCACTCCTCTCTTCCCATCTCTCTCACTCCTCTCTTCCCATCTCTCTCACTCCTCTCTTCCCATCTCTCTCACTCCTCTCTTCCCATCTCTCTCACTCCTCTCTTCCCATCTCTCTCACTCCTCTCTTCCCATCTCTCTCACTCCTCTCTTCCCATCTCTCTCACTCCTCTCTTCCCATCTCTCTCACTCCTCTCTTCCCATCTCTCTCACTCCTCTCTTCCCATCTCTCTCACTCCTCTCTTCCCATCTCTCTCACTCCTCTCTTCCCATCTCTCTCACTCTTCTCTTCCCATCTCTCTCACTCTTCTCTTCCCATCTCTCTCACTCCTCTCTTCCCATCTCTCTCACTCCTCTCTCCCCATCTCTCTCACTCCTCTCTCCCCATCTCTCTCACTCCTCTCTCCCCATCTCTCTCACTCCTCTCTCCCCATCTCTCTCACTCCTCTCTCTTCCCATCACTCTCTTCTTCCCCTCTCTCTTTCTCCTTCACTCTCTCCTTCTCCCCTCTCTGTCTCATCCCCCCATCTCTCTCCTTCCCCCTCTCTCTCCTTCTCCTTCCCCCTCTCTGTCTCTCTCTTGCCTTCCCCCCTCTCTCTCTCTCCCCCCTTCTCTCTCCCTCCCCCTTTCCCCTCTCTCTCTCTCCTTCCCCCCTCTCTCTCTTTCCTAAGGAACACACAATACGCTGTGCGGTGGAGGTTTAATGGGGGGGGGGGGTGAAATGTGGGGATTAATGGGGGGTGAGATGTGTGGAATAATTGGGGGGTGAGATGTGGGGAATAATTGGGGGGTGAGATGTGGGGATTACAAGGGGAAGATGGGATTAATCAGGGAAGGGGGGGGGGGGAAGCTACTCCTTTCATTTGTCCTGGGCCCCAAGATTTCTATTGGCAGATAGATATTACATATATATCTATATATCTATATACCTATATATATATATATATATATACCTATATATATATATATATACCTATATATATATATACCTATATATATATATATATATACATATATATATATACATATATATATATATATATATATATACCTATACCCCCCCCCAAATACACACACACTACCCCCCACACCACAATAACATATATATATATATATATATATATATATGTTATTGTGGTGTGGGGGGTAGTGTGTGTGTATTTGGGGGGGGGGTCATGTATGTGTTTTTTGGGGAGGGCACTGTATGTATGTATTGTGTATTTCTAAATGACACTGTTTTGCACAGAAAAACAATGAAAAAAACTAAATAAAGGGACTTATTATTGTGAGATTCATTTTATTCCCCCTCCTCCTCTCACCCCCTCCTTATCCTCCTCTCATGCCACCACCACTACCCTTCACTACCTTGAAAGTACTGGCAAAAGTAAAAACGTACATATCTCAGCAGTTCTGGGGATCCCCAGAGCTTTGAGTGCCACGGTTCAGATCTGGAGAACTCTATGGTTTGTATTATGTAAAATAAAAGGAAACACTGGGGCTAACATTGTTTACTAGTCTTTTTCCTGTGACACAGTGATCACATTTATGCTCCCCCTATCAGAGAACTCGCTTTGAAAGGGGTGATACTTCACATTTGGCAAAACAAAAAAACGTGTTCTTCACTACCTTTGATCAAAGAGGGGTGGTGGGAAATCACTGGGTGGTGTGGCCCCAATGTCAGAGGGTGTACCTCTAACGTCAAAGGGTATTCTTCCTTGACATCCAGTGATCATTACAGAAATAGGGGAAGACAAGACCCACCTTCCAAATCTTTTTCCCTGAAAAGGAAAATGTGTTGATCCCCACTGTTTTGCTCTTTGTTTGTAAAGTAATTATGATGTCACCCTTAAACAATTACTATAGCACAATTATTATCTTACAATACTTAATTCCACAGAACCCGAAACAAAACCCATACTTTTTCACAGGAAACAAGGATGAGATTCACTTTAAAGGTGACAACTCTGATAAGTTTAAAAAAACATATTTGTATGGACTTTTGGTATGGTGCAGTGCGACTACTTTAGGGTGAAGCTCCACTCAGACCCCCCAGGAAAACCTCCCTGTTCGCCAAAAAACCTAGTTCCAAGGCCCCCGAAGCTTGATGAAAGCAGCCTCAGTTAAATGGAAGGAGGTTCAGGAAGCACATACATATTTTTCCCCATTTTGTTTCTAAGAGTGCCTGTACCCAATTGCGTATACTGCTGAGACTCAACTTGAGACAAATGAGGCTAGAAACCTAGAGAAGAAATTGGACAGAAATAGTTTAAGGACTTTGGGAACCCTAGAAGTCCTGTGGAAAGGGCAACATACAGTGGGTGCCAGGAGAGAAAATCAAAATAGACCCAGAATTGTTGTATTTATGTTTTTGAACTTCCAAGTCAAGCTTGACTTGCTAATATCTTACGGGAAGTTCTCAAATACTGTATAACGATTGTCATCTTTCAGGATTATTTGTCAGAGCTGTCCAGAAAACGGCTTGAATTTTCTGCTATCTGCTCCTGGCTCTTCAAAAAAAAAAAAGAGATCAATTTCTCCATCTAGTAATGCCAAAGCAACGCATTTCTCTCAAAGATGCATTCCACATCTTTAACTCACCGGAGGCAGAACATTTTATGAAGGAGCTTGGCGGTACTCCAGTCTCTGCTGCAGACGATGGTCCCCAGTGGGAAGAGATGCTTTTGATCTAATCTAGCCTTGTGTTATGAACATTCTACTTTTTACTACTGTTTACCATTCTCCCTTTATGTATCATGCCCAACACTTCTTGTAACTTTAATTTTGTGCATCTCATTAACATTTTGGAAATGGAGCCTAGCGTTATGGGGTTAAAGACTATGATCTATAATATCTGAAAGAAACAGTACATTATATAAGTTTTCTATTTTTAGCGAAGGGCTGGCATATCCTTGTTTTGTTAGTAGTTGCCCGTGTTTATTTTTGCTGTGTTTTCTCCTCTTATTCCTGTTAAGGGGCTGTTGAGTTAACCCAGCTTATAACCGGAAAGTTGCTCATTCCTATGATATTGTCCCTTTTCCACTTTCTGACCATTGTTTCTGTCTTGGACAGTAGGGATAGCCAGCCTCACATAATAAAGGTGTAGTCCAGCTGGCCCATACCGTATGTAATGGCCGCCTCTGTGAGGCTCATTGGGCCTGGATGTAATTTAATGTAATGTTTTGTGTTACCCCTTCCAGAAAAGAGGTAATCACTGTGTGATGTCTGGAAGGGGGGAAACTGTATGTTTGGGGGACCGGGGATTGTATAATAAAGAAAAGCACTTTTAGTCCCCATGTTAGACTAGCATGTTCCCCATACAGTTAGTCAGCAAGCCAGTAATGCAATTTATATCTTAGCATTTCTCTGTATGCAGACCCAGTAATTCACTTAGCTGGGCTATCTGCAGAGAAATGCTGGGAGCGGCTAAGTACTAGGACAAATGGTGACCGGGGAAGGCCAATTACCAGGTCCAGGGAAGGGCTCTCACCAGGGTAGAGCCTTTTTTCCCTCACAGACACTGAGGCGCCTACCCAGCGGAAGGTATAGGGCTGGCCAAGGGAATCGTTTGCCGGGTCTGAGCCCCGTAGGCACGATTCCCATTGGCAAATTCTAATTTGCCACTTGCCAGCAGCTCCGTCATCAAGGGCCGGTCCTGAGTACCTAAGCTGGCCTCCTCCTTTGATTCACGCAGCCGGGTGAGCCATCGTCCTCTAATTGGCTGCTGCCTCACGATCCTTGTCCTGATTGGTCGGTAGCCCCTGCTCCATGTCAAGTATAGCAACCGAGGGCTATGTAAGGAGCGTAGCGGATCAGGGAACTAGATCAGTTTTGGAGTTGATAGGAGACACGGCTGGCGGGAGATTCAAAAGTGCTCTGTGTGAAATAGCACTGTGCTTGACAGAGAAGCTTCGGAGAAGCAGGGGAAGAAGCCGTTCAGCACAAGCCTTCCAAAGCAGGCTTCTGCACCTAGTTGAGGCTAGATTCTTGCCCCTGTGACTCCCAGTTGGTGAGTGTTTCACTGTGGTCTTCTATTTTGTGTGTTTGCTGGCTTGCCAGAATAAACTTTTGTTTATTCAATTATTGTGTCCTGTCTGGTAATAGTGATCCCGGTGGTTTAGGTATTAAACGTTCTGGTCCCCTGTGACACTTTTTTTCTCAGCAGGGTTTCTTTTTTCTTTTACCAGGCTATTTTATGATAATGTTGTTAGGGTTCTTGGCTAATATCCACTAGTAGTTGTACCTGGCATAACATTTGCCAAGCTAGCAGATATCTTAAAAGGTTATTAAACATTACTCTTTATTTTCACCACTCCCTGTAATGCCTTGCTGTCTCTTGTCCCCTCTTCCCCACTGTTCACACATGCCTGAATACACATTTTTTTCCCCCTGGAAGTGAGTGCTGTCTCTTATTTGCCAGACACAAGGATGGTAATATGTTTTATATATATATATATATATATATATATATATATATATATATATATATATAAATATATAAATATATAAATATAAAATATATATATATATATTATATATAAAGAGCAACTGTAAATATTCCTGTATATTCATTTGCATGTCTTAGACAGGTCTGCAACCCTGTCTTTCACCATTATCACCCAGCAAACAGCACTTCCACTGCAGCAAGGGATTCTGGGAAATGACATGCAAATGAGCACACAGTGCCACTTACATGAGCAACCCTTAGCAATGCATGCTGCTTTAAACACAGCTTTTAAGCAAGGATTCAACCTTGATGGGTATCATCAGTGTGAGGTTGGCTTGCTGACATTTGCTCAGTGGTGGTTATATATATATATATATATATATATATATATATATATATATATATATATATATATATATATATATATATATATATAGTTTTCACATGGTTAAAATAATGAGTTGGTTGCTGAACCTACCTTATCTGGCTTTCTGATAGCAGTTTTGGAGGTTATAAACCTCTTGTGGTTTGGTGCTCTGCTACCCTTTTTGAAAGGGTATTTTTTTAATATTAGACTAAAAAGCATATCCTGAAACATAGGCAGCCTTAAAACCCCAAAAACAAAAAGGACAATGTTATCCCAACTGAAGAAATCCAATGCTGATATTTCTTTGCTCACCTCTTTAACCTAAAATGCAACAAACTTAAAATAGACCAGGTGCAAGGTGTTAATACTTATTACTCCTCTGATAAAAAAAAATGTGGAGTGCCTATATTAATAACAAAATATATATTTTAATGTTTATCTACTGTATTTTTTTGGATGACCACTTATCATAGAGTAGAAATAATTGTTTACAAAGCATTAGTAAGACCACACCTTGAATATGGAGTACAATTTGGGGCACCACTCCTTAGAAAATACATTATGAAACTAGAGAGAGTGCAGAGAAGAGCCACCAAATTGATAAAGGGGATGGACAATTTAACTTATGAGGAGAGGCTAGCTAAATTAGATTTATTTACATTAGAAAAGAGGCGTCTAAGAGGGGATATGATAACTATATACAAATATATTCTGGGACAGTACAAGGAACTTTCAAAATAACTATTCATCCCACGGGCTGTACAAAGGACTCGGGCCATAACCTTAAGGTTGGAGGAAAGGAGATTTCACCAGCAACAAAGGAAAGGGTTCTTTACAGTAAGGGCAGTTAAAATGTGGAATTCATTACCCATGGATACTGTGATGGCAGATAGAAGATTTTTCCCACACAGGAAGAGACAGCTGTGCACTGCGTGTAGAATCATGCTGCGAAAACAAAGCTGATAACTGCTGGTACTTTATTCTTATCACTGCAGAATACAAGAAAAAACAGAACCTCGAGAAGAACCTCTGGCACGTTTCGTGCAGCAACCATCTCCCAAAGTTCCATAAGTCTCTGGCGTGCCCTCCTGGCAGGCCAATCATATCGAGCATTAGATCTTTGGGAGATGGTCCATCAAGATATATCGATCGGTTTCTGCAACCCTTGGTACACAAATTACCATCTTATTTAAGGGACTCCACAGATCTTCTCTATTCTCTTGGTAACTTCACATGGTCACATACTTACACTTGGGTAACACTTGACGTCACTTCACTTTACACTATCATTAATCACCAACACAGCATTTCTGCCGTACTTTATTTTTATAGACACATCTTACACTTCACTAGCACAGAACACCTTTCTTGTAGAGTCTATTTTATTTTTATTAACACACAATTATTTTTTATTCAACAAACAATATTAGTTACAGTTACGAGGCACCTCTATTGGCACGTCCTTCGCTCCCTCTTATGCAAACCTATTTATGGGCTATTGGGAATAAAGTACTTTTTTTAGTGACCCAGCAGTTATCAGCTTCTCTTCCTGTGTGGGAGAAATCTTCTTCTGCTACTATTACTGGACTGTTTGCACGCTTTTCCAGGAATTCGCCTTACATCCAAGAAGCAGTGAGTAATTATTTCTATTTCACTTGTTTTTTATATAATTGATCGAGCTCCAGGGACTGTTTCACTAGCAATCTGGGGGTTTAGTTTGCCACTCATGTGGCTTTCTTAGACATCCCCTAAGCATTTATACTGTGACATTACCTTCAATAGGAGCACAATTTGCTCATATAGTCATTTATTTTTTTCTGGATGGATAACATTGGATACATCATAATCTACTAAACTGAATATTTGATATATTATATTATTTGCCACATTTGTATATACTCTAGAGCCCTGATTGTGGAGGGCAACGCCTCCATTCCTCTTTAAATTGTGATGGCAGATACAATAGATTTGTTCAAAAAAAGGGTGGACATATTTTTAGAAAGGAAAGGTAAAAAGGGATATACCAAATAAGTAAACATGGGAAGAATGTTGATCCAGGGATTAATCTGATTGTCAATTCTTGGAGTCAGGAAGCAATATTTTTCCCCTTATGGGAGATCTTTGGATGATATGACACTGGGGTTTTTTGTTTGCCTTCCTCTGGATCAATAAGGAAGTATAGATATAGGATAAAGTATCAGTTGTCTAAATTTAGCATAGGTTGAACTTGATGGATGTATGTCTTTTTTCAACCTCATCTATCATGTAACTATGTAACAATTGCA